>NC_057808.1:127149906-127449906 GCF_018294505.1 Triticum aestivum
CGGCCGCCCGCGCCGCCTCCTTGCCGGAGGTGCCCTCCGCCGCCATCTGCCGCGGGTCCAGGCAGATCCGGCCCGAGCCGTCCCCTCGCCGCCGCTCGCGTGCTCGCCGGAACCGCGCCCGCGCTGCCATGTCCGGCCGGCCTCCGGCCACCTCTGCCGCCGCCGGGATGACCCCGTCCAGATCCATCCCGAGTGGATGAGATCCACCGGGCCACCCATCCAAACGGCATCCCCGGATCCCTCCGTCCCGTTTACTGCGAGGTGATATTGTGGCCAAGTCCCTGATAAACTGTTTCCTGATGCATTGTTGTGATGTGTGTAACTTCGTGCTCGGTGCTCCAATTCATGCATATAATATATCAACATGTTCATTGTGAGATGCTCTTCATTTCATTCCATTGTGGCATGCTTGTTTGAGTTCATCTTGATGCCCTAATCATCATTCCAAGAGTGCTATATGATGTTAACCTGCTGAGACTGTTATAAATTGATGATTTGTCATTTTTGTTGCATTTTGTGTGTGCATCCTATGAGCATGATGTCTACATGTTTGTGAAGCATCTCCATGCCGTCTTTATAGTGGTGCAATCCATATATTTTTGTGAGTCTTGTAGTGAGTGCATCAAGCTCGTGAAGTGGGCTACTTGCTGTTACTGTTTTGTTAGTCTGAATCTGTTATATCATGTTGCTATTTTACTTGATACTACCATCGTATCCATGCATAATCTGGAGATGTTCACTAAGTATGTTTTCTTCTACATGTTATGACCTATCCATCCATGCCCTTGTTTGCATTTGTAGCCTACTGTAGCTTGTTGTAATCTTGATCTCAAATTGCTAAATATTGTTGTTGTCAGCCTGTTAACTTTAAGTTCAGTTTTGCCATATTATTAACTAGTGTTCTATGTACCCTATGGACTTGCTCTTGCCATTCTTAGCTTCATAATTATGTCATCTTGCTGTTGGTTGACTTCTCATGCCATGAAATGCTCTGTGGTGAGTGGCACAAGCTCACCAACATGCATACTTATCGTTGTTTCTGCCATGTACTGTTATTTCCATGATAAGGTCCTGTAGCATGTTGTTTGATAGCTCTAAACTTTGCAACCTGATGTTATTTCTGTCATGTCTAGTGAAATTCTGCCAAGTCTGTGAAACTGTTATTATTTGCAATCTTGCCATGTCCTTTTGAGCATGTTTTAGTGATTTCTGGAGATAGCTCAGTGTTCATGTTTTGTAATGCTTTACCTGTACATCACGTCCATGTCATTTGTTTTTATGTTGAGGTGCTGTAGCATGTTGTTTTGATACTTGCAAGTTGTCTAGTTGCTGTTTTGGACAGCTTGTCCTTTAAACTTGTTTCATGTGTATGTGTTGAACCGTTGTTCCGTTTTGAGTGTGCGCTACATGAAACTTGCTTAGTTTTGCATGTAGTTTCGTGTTACCTTGTTGCATCCATGTTTTGAGTGTGTTTGCTTGATGTTTGAATGTATTTTGCATCAATGTCATGTTTAACTTGTTTTGCTCATACCTTCTAGGCTGTAGCTCCGAATTAAACGACCTTTATATGTAACTTGACTAGAATTTCGTGTAGATTATCGTGGTGCATCTTAACTTGCTGTTTAACAACTTGAACATAAGGTTTATTCAGATCTAGACCAATTTTGAAATTTGCATATGAGGACTTACCGGAATTGTTATATGTTGTGTCCGGCCTCATTTAAACTTGCTTTGATGTGTTGCTCTTGTATGCATCATCTCTTGCCATGAGTAGCTTCATGTAGCCTTGTCATGCATCATACTTGGTTGAGCATCATGTCTTGTTTATGTGTGGCGTGTTTACCATGTTGTGTGCTTCTTCACGATAGTTCCCATTTCGTTGAGATCGTGAGGATTCGTTCGTCTACGCTTGGTTCGTCTACGTGGCTTCATCTTCTTCATGGACTCGTTCTTCTTCCTAGCAGGATTTCAGGCAAGATGACCGTCACCTTGGATCTCATTACTATCATTGCTATGCTAGTTGCCTCGATGCTATCGCTATGCTGCGTTACCTACCACTTGCCTATCAAGCCTCCCAAATTGCCATGAACCTCTAACCTTTGGCACCCTTCCTAGCAAACCATTGTTTGGCTATGTTACCGCTTTTGCTCAGCCCCTCTTATAGTGTTGCTAGTTGCAGGTGAAGATGAAGATTGCTCCATGTTGGATTATGTTTATGTTGGGATATCACAATATCTCTTATATTATTAATGCATCTATATACTTGGTAAAGGGTGGAAGGCTCGGCCTTATGCCTGGTGTTTTGTTCCACTCTTGCCGCCCTAGTTTCCGTCATATCGGTATTATGTTCCCGGATTTTGCGTCCCTAAGGCAGTTGGGTGTTATGGGAACCCCTTGACAGTTCGCTTTGAATAAAACTCCTCCAGCAGGGCCCAACCTTGGTTTTACATTTGCCTAACAACCTATTACCCTTCCCTTGGGTAGGCCGACCCGAGGGTCATCTTTATTTTAACCCCCCGAGCCAGTGCTTCTCTAAGTGTTTGTCCGAACCGAGCAGCCTGCGGGGCCACCTCGGGGAAATTTGAGGGCTGGTTTTACTCGTAGCTTGTCTCATCCGGTGTGTCCTGAGAACGAGATACGTGCGACTCCTATCGGGATTGTCGACACATCGGGCGGCTTTGCTGGTCTTGTTTTACCATTGTCGAAATGTCTTGTAACCGGGATTCCGAGCCTGATCGGGTCTTCCCGGGAGAAGGAATATCCTTCGTTGACCGTGAGAGCTTGTGATGGGCTAAGTTGGGACACCCCTGCAGGGTATAAACTTTCGAGAGCCGTGTCCGCGGTTATGTGGCAGATGGGAATTTGTTAATATCCGGTTGTAGTGAACTTGAAGTAAACTTAATTAAAATACACCAACCGCGTGCATAACCGTGATTGTCTCTTTTCGGGGTTGTTCGAGAGGAGAACACGGTTTTTGGGTTATGTTTGACGTAAGTAGGAGTTCAGGATCACTTCTTGATCATTACTAGTTGACGACGGCTTGTTTAGCTTCTCTTCTCGCTCTTGTTTCATAAGTTAGCCACCATAACGTGCTTAGTCGCTGCTGCAACCTCACCACTTTACCCCTTCCTTACCCATTAAGCTTTGCTAGTCTTGATACCCATGGTAATGGGATTGCTGAGTCCTCGTGGCTCACAGTTTACTACACAACAGTTGCAGGTACAGGTATTGCGATGATCATGACGCGAGAGTGATGTTTACTTGTTTTGGAGTTCTTCTTCTTCTTCGTCGATCAGGGGATAGGTTCTTGGTCGGCAGCCTGGGCTAGCAGGGTGGATGTCGTTTGAGCTTCTGTTTGTGTTTCATCCGTAGTCGGATGTTGATCTTATGTATGATGTATTGATGTATTCTTGGGGCGTTTATGCCTTTTGTATGTATCCCCAACTATTATGTAATGGTACGATGTAATGATATCCACCTTGCAAAAGCGTCTTCAAGATGCGCTTCTATCCTTGGTGGGACCTTTGAGTTCCTTTAAGATAGGGTCGCATCTTGGGCATGACACGAGGTTCTATACACTCGAGATGCTCTGTACGTATTGCTTTTGATGTGTCCCATCAACTCGCAGAACAAGGAGAAGCTTGCTTACTACGCCGTCTCCCCCGCCCACGGGCGCGATGGCTCGCAGGACGAGGTGAAGCTTGCTTAGAGCATGGTTAATAGTATAGCCAACAGCCGGCTATATGATGTTGCCACCTCACATATAGTCAACCTAATAGCCAACATGTATAATAGCTAGTTGCTAAGTAGTACTACTTTATAAATGCATGGCCCATCTTACACTCTCACAATGTTTATTGGAGTCCGTGCTGCAGCTGGCTGTTAATCTACAACCCGCTTCCCTTCTCTCTCCTCTTTTCTCTCATCCACCTCAGCAAAGATATAATAGTTTAATCCTTACAGCTGCTGACTGTACCTTATTATACTTGCTCTTACTACTCCTAGAAACTACCTCCATCCTGGTTTATTGGTCCCCATTGTATATTGTGTCAAATTTTGACTATAGATTGAACTAACAAAACGTTCGTGCATGTTACCAAAAATTATATCATTGAAAACTATGTTGAAATACGAATCCAACGATATAATTTTTGTTGACATGCATTAACATTTTGTTAGCTACATATTTGGTCAAAATTTGGCACGAACTACAAAGGTGACCTATAAACCAGGACAGAGGTAGTAGTATTACGCCTTACGCCCGCTCCCTCGCCCACGCGCGCGGTGGCTCGTAGGACGAGGAGAAAATTTTACTACTCCCTCCGTTTACTCCTCGTCCCTACCTTGGTTAGAGAGATTATCATATTGTTTGGAATATATGTCTTTTAGTAGTACTCCCTCATTTCTAGTTTATGGCTCAATTTCCTTGGAGTAGTATATAGGAGTAGTACTACAACAATTTCCTTGGAGTCCGTGGTGCAGCAAGCTACCCTAGGCTATGTTACTACTCCCTCCTTTCCAGTATATAGCTCAATTTCAAAATCTCTCCAACCAAGGTAGACGGTGAGTGGCGGAATTAATTTCATAGTTTGCACAAGTAATGTACGCTCGTTTTTTCTCAAGAAGTTATGTTTACCGAGGCATTAATTAGAAGGAATGCATGCATGACCACTAAATTTCCATGAAATTCTACATGCATTGGTGAGTTTTCTCTTGACAATGCTTGCATCGGGTGATTTAACGCACCTCGAAATCCAACATGTGATGCTACTACTACTACTAGTAGAATTGAGACTTATAAAATGAAAAAAAACGATTTTTTTATACGAGCCCTATAAACCGGAAAGAAGGGAGTAGTAAGTAGTATACTACCTCCGTAGTGGGTACGTACTCCGTAAAATCAGATTTTCCCAAAACTAAGTCGCTCAACCTTTATTTGCTTGTTTCCCTTCCTCCCTCGTTGCCTCGAACAGACTATGCCAAACTCCCCTGCCTGCCGCGCGGGAAAAGACCCGCCCTCGCCTTTTTTTAGTCTGGGTTTGTATCGATGGATCGCGCGAAGCAGAAAAAACCAAGCCGTGTCTTGTACTCCTCCGTCGACGCTCGCTTTCATGAATTTTGTACTTCCTCTCGCCGACATGTGGGACATATAGCAACCGGGTCGACGTGTCATGCACCAAATAACAGTGCAGAACAGCAGGGGGCGCACCCCAGTCGTACCACTCAGTAGTAGTAATGAGCAATGAGACGTCAAATCACAATGCCGGACCTTCCCAGAAGGACGAAGCAACCATTATTTCACACTTCGCTTCGCCATCATCTCCTTCAAGAAAACCACGTAGTATTGCTTCTGCCATTGTTCTGCCTCCAGAGGGACACGCGCATCGCCTTGGTACATCATGACACGTGGGACCACATGACAGGCCATGCTCCCCCGCTCATCGCTCGGTAAAATCACCTCATTTTTACTACTTCCTCCGTATCGGTTTACGGGGCATGCACATCGTTCTAGTTGAGAATTTAACTGGCTATATATGTGATGAACAGTATATGTTTAGAAACTACATCCGCTTAAGAATCGAATGATATACTTTTTGTGACATAGTAACTCATATTTAGTTAGTCAAATGGATGATCGAGAACTACGTGCACACCCTATAAACCGAGACGGAGAGGGTAGTACAGTACGTATCTTTTTAGATCAATATAGTCGGGATTCACCAAGGAGCAAAACCAAGTGGTAGGCTGCTCCTGTCGTGTTGGCGTAGCAACTCAAGTAGGGTCAGTCCGCACACAAAATGGTGACACACTTAACAGGACCCCTTTGGCCGACATGTGGCTCATCCACCGTCTTGTTCCACGTGCGATGCACCAAATTACAGTTCAGAGCAGCGGTTGGACTTGGAGGCACCCCGGTTGTAGCGCCGCAGTAGTAGTAAATGAGCGATGAGGGGTCAAATCACAAAGCCCTACCTTGCCCGCATTAAGCTGGACGGATGAAGCAACCATCATTTCACTCTAGGGCGCAAGAGCATAAAGAAAAGAGAAAACCAATTATGCATGCGGCAGCTACCTAGGGCACCCTAGGGTAGGGGCCTCCACTACAAATCCATTTTTTTAAGCGCCTCCACTACAAATCCGCTTCTCCCTCATCCTCTTGAAGAAAACCGATGATGCGTGCGGTGGTAGGGTTTGTAGGAGTACTACGGCATGCGGGGCCACGCCATAGTAAACGGGGGAGGGATTGAGTTCGAGTCGACGCCTTAATATGTGTGGGCCACTTGGTTTTACGGGAACGAGGCAGCATTTTGGGTTCGGGGACCAGTGGAGGTATACGTACATACAAAAAATTGTGGAGTTCGACCGAAAGGCAATGATGCATGGGCCCTGCATTTTGATATACCCGCGGCCGCGTGAAATTTGCTACTCTACTCAAAACTAGTAAGGTACACATGCATTGAACGCATGAGATTTGGAAACCAAATTATGAATAAATACACACTATAGCATGTAAAGCTTTGAGTCATATATGAATGATGTAGATGTTCGTTTAGTTCTTATAGTTAATCTCATTCAAAATCAATTAGTTTTATAAAAAGGTTAAGATTAATGGGATTGTGCATTGTAAAGCATATAAAGTAAAAAAAAGGCAATTCATTTAGAAAAAAAGTTTGGGCAATTATGATACGGAAGATTCTAGAACAAAGGAGAAGTGCTTGTGTTTTGGGAAAGCATGCACGACCCACATCTCTTATTGGTTGATATGTCATGAAACAATAAACGAGGAGGGAGTTAATGTACCGTGCCAAAGTGTTCTAGGATTATTTGGTTTTTGGAAGATGACTTACACACCTAGACGGTGGGAGTACAAAGAGAAAAAATGAATTGCAGTTAAAAGAATGGCATTTCTAACAAAAATGTGAATGTGAACTACATATGTGTGCACGTGACCAGCACATACATTGTCAATGCAAAATTTAATGCAAGAAATAACTTATGAGTAACATGCACGAATTGATGATGTGGTGCTTGCATGCATAGAGTAGAAAAACAATGTGATTTATGACTTGCATGCATGACGTGTTCTTGTGCCATAGTTGCATGTCTAGGAAAAAAGCTACTACTGGGTTGTACTAGCTATTTAGGAATAGAAGATGTATACATGGAAGTTGTAGGGAAAGAGATGACATGTATCTCAATTCCCATGAGTAGGGATTGGAAAAGAGATGTCATTTGGTTCACATTATAGGAACTTTTCTATTGAATCTAGAGATGACATGTATCTCAATTCCTATGAGGAGGGATTAGAAAAGAGATGTCATTTGGTTCACATCATAGGAACTTTTCTATTGAATATACGCTAATGTTTATTTTTCTTTGAAATTATGGGAGTATAGGAATCCATTCATATGAACCAAGTGGCTCTAAAGCTATAAAAATGATATCATGTTTATTTCCCTTGAAATGTGGAGTATATGAATCTATTCCTATGAACCAATTGGCTCTGAAGGAAAAAATCCTATAAAAATCATATCATATAGAGTTCCTATGATATTCCTCCACACCAAACGATGGTTGAAATTGCTGCAGGTGATACGACAGTCTTTCTTTGTAGACTCCTCCCCCATCTTTATAGTTACCTCTCGAAGATGAATGAAATGATATATACTGGGTATTCTATATGTGCATTTTGGTACACGAAAACTCGGTAAAAGTTTGCGAGGTTCGAATTTTCAGTAAAGCTATATGCACTGCATTTTGGAACGGAGGGAGGAGCATACGGCAGTTGCTAACACTCACTTGGAAGATTTGTGTGTAGGAGGAGTGGCTGCTCTGTTAAATGACATGGCAAAACTGACACTGTCGGATGCCGATCTAACGGTTCTTACGATGTTCGTCAGGAAACGGCTTGTGGCGAACGTTTGTCGGATAATGATTTACGGACACATGCATTGCATTGATACGCGCCCCCTCTCTCTCATGCACACACGCACCCTCATGAGTCACGACTCTCCCGAGTCCTCTCGCACCCACCGTCTATCTGCAGGTAGACGTCACACACATATGTGCTCTTCACACCCTACCCTCAGAACTTCTAGAAAACAAAAGACGTCGTGCACCTTTTATTTTAGCTCACACGTCACACACTTATATTATTACTCTTGTGGCGAACGTTCTTTGGGCATAGTATATTGTACTCTCACGAAAAGAAGCGGTGCATGCACGCACTAGTTCTCTCACACCCACTCACGGGTACACGTAGGAGCGCATTTTTTTGAAGCTGGTACAAAAAAATCACTCCACTATATATATATATATATATATATATATAAGCAGGAGCCTTAGCGCTTGCTTTACTAGGGTTCCTCTCTTTCACTCTCTAATGCTCTCCAGATCTAAGCAAGACATAGGTGGCCACACTCTCTGCTCACGGCTGGTCACAAATCCGGTCGGACCACCTCGACCGGGGTAGGGGTGTAGGTGCATTGTTCATGCTGTCGTCGGCGGCGAGGGAGGAGACCAACGGCTGCCCGCGCATCCTGATCGGCGGCTGTGCCGTTCTCTCCGCGAGAGCGCCGGCTCAGGAGGGCCTTCCACCCCTTCTTCCTCCCTGCGGTATTGTGGCCAAGATGGGGCCTCCCGACGCCGTCTTTGCCACATGCCGACGACCCTCAGGTATATATTCCTTCAAAACCTGCCTTGCTCTACTGCCATAGCTCCCCACGTGGCTGCGTGTGGATCTTTTTCTACTTCCGTCGGCTGTTCCAAAGCCACCTAGACTTTTACTATTATTAGAGGTAAAGGTAGTTCATACAGTCGAATCTAAGAGTTGGTTCAAACAGGGAACAAAGTGGGAAAGTTGTAGCATGAATCTAGGACTTGGTTCTAAGAGGAAACGGGGAAAAGTAGTAGATAGTGGCTACCCAACCGGTCTATTGGTTGAAAAGGCGAAGAAAGCATGGTGGATGGTGAAGGGTGGGGGGAAGTGGACCTGTCTCTTGGTTGAAAAAGGAAAGAAAGTGAGGGGTGCTGAGGGACAACGCAAATGAGAATGAGCAGGTCTAGATTTCCTGTGCTCACATAGGAAAATGTCGTCGAGGAGATAAAAATGGGACAAATGCAGACATGCTGCCTGAGTGTCTGCCAACCACATCTGCCTCACCACTTTATGCCCCTGCTGTCCCTACGCCCATATCGCTACCATTAATGTAAAATCACATGAAGCATTAAGCAATGCCACCTAATGTCACTATAAGTAATGGTCTAGTGTCGTCGATAAATTGAAGCAATGCCACCACCATTTTATGAAGTGCTTCCGTCTTGCTTTATTTCCCATGAATTGTGATGTTGCAGTTACACTTAAATCTCACACCGCTAACATTGCTTCATCCCAGTGGAACTGCACAAATTTGATTGCACATTTACTGACCATGTGCTACTCTCATGACAACAATACTAATGCTATTGTTCTGCATGTTAATTTAGTGGCAGTGTTGATGTGATGTGATGCTACTTACTTAAGGGCACTTTCATATTGTCAGTCTAGTGCCAATTATAACACAATAGATGTTGTTGTTAATCATATGCCACTGCAAATATCTGTCACTGTTTAAATAATTGTATTTCGTATTTGCGCAAACAGGGATGTCTGTCTCCATATCGTTTCTATCTGCGCAATCAAAAGTACACACCTCAATTTGAGTACAACTGCACAAAATGAGATGGCTATTCCTAGCTGTCGTCCTCTAACCACCAGTCTTCCAGGTATTACTACATTGGTAGTAACTAGGTAGAATGACCAACGTAATCTAAAAGAAGTTGATTCGTACTATTTACTTCCTAATTGCAGTGCAGGGACGAGCGAAAACAACTGCATCCTAGTCCGGAATGCACTTTCTACGAGGTGATCCATGGACCGAGGACTAGCTGGCACGGCTGCACGGAGGTTTTTGGGATAGGTGCGCCAACAAGAGGCATTGTGTTCTGCTTATTTCTGCAAATAGCGGTGCTTAAATTTAGTGGAATGCATAAGAATTTCAGTTGGTCGGTACACTACATGGTTCAGTTCAGCATTCCAGAGTGAACTCCAGGAAAAACCAGGGTGAACTCCAGGAAATTTAAGCCTGCCTAGGGAGGCCCTTTGCTCAGAGAAGCCTTGCTTGATTTTTCCTGATTTGTAAACCTTCTCACAACTTTGTCTTTTGCTTTGAACTAGTGTATGTTTGTTATGTTCTATGAATCATTGAGATGTATAAAATTGCTTAACTTATGCTTTTCAAGTTTTTTATGAAGCCGAATTTAATGTGAGTGTTCCACATGAACGCTGGACTAGCGTATGAACGTTTGGAATTTACATTGTGGCCTCAGTTAACTGCATGAACCACTGTAACAAGATACGTAGTTGCTTATATGTCAGACAGCAGATTATTGATTGTTAGCTGGTCGATAGCCTAGTGTTGAAGCGAGCTGAGACAATGTGCCGTGTTTTGCACAACTGCTTACAAGTGGGGTAGCACCTTTACAAGTACTTATGTATACGTCGGCGCACATTTCTCGAACGAGTACTCTATTTCATCAAACACACACTGCTGTATGATAAACCGTGACAACTTATGTCTTACCATGCCATATTCATGAAAAAACTAGTGAGGACGCATCTGTTTCGGCAACAATTACGATGGTTCTCACATGATTCACGGGCACACAAAAGTAGCAGCAGTTCCCATAGATGGATTCAAACAGAGTACTAGCCCTAGAGGGCTCGATAATAGGCAAGGTTCGGATAAGTAGACGCAATCCAAACTAGTATTAAACACTAGCTGGGGCAACTATTTCATGCCTCGATCTAATTTGGGCTGGACACAAGACGGACCTTGCCATGAACATCATCGAGGACGTCCGGCAACAGCTCAATCCTGTGAACCTTCATGAAGATAACCTTGTGGCCTTGCCTCTCATAAAGTTGTTTGTGGAGGCATGCCACGTCATCTTCCTGCGTAAGCTTGACAAGAACAGTATGCTTCACAAACGAAGGAGTAGCTTTGAACTTCTTGTGCTTCAGTACACCCTGGAAAACACGCCTGACAACAGTGAGGCTGGAATACAACTCGACATCGGTATAAGCGCAAATGGCTTCGAGGATCCAACAGCCTAAGAACTCTGTTTTCCCAGTGGTATATTCAGGTCATCCGCCTCATATCGAGTGACATGTACAACCACACAATCCTTGTCTGCATCAGGGCTCTAATTGAAATAGAAACAAATTCTAAATTACTTTCCAGTATAAGAAACACAAGTTATTTAAACCACTATGTATAGCATGGCATCGAAGCTAATAAAATTTTGCATTATTCATCACCACATACTTAGATGAAACACCACAATCGAGATCGACAAAGAAGAAAATCACCTTGGGCAGCTCAGTGGGGGGGACACATCCTCGAAGGGGGAAAACTGCTCCTGCAGTGCCATGAGGGATGTAACCTTAAACGGGGTGTTGACCATCTCAGTAGTGGCCGTGAGCGTATCTGGGGTCGGCTCGGTGGCTGCCTCCATCTTCTTGGAGCTCTCTGTCTCTTGGGGATCAGCCTCCCGCATCTGCTCCAATTTCGGCAGATCTTTGCCTGGTTCTCCTTGGTCCATCTTGAAACTGACGAATGCTAGGAGACCACTGAAAGGAAAACACAATCGCAATGACAATGAAACAAAAAAGAGAGTGAGGATCGGTTACTGATGCAAAAGTTTTTTTTACCAATATCATGGATCCGCGTACCTTCCCTTCGTTGGGAGAGAAGAACAGTGGTAGATGCGAGTGTTCGCTTTCTTGAAGACGGTGAGGGAGAAGGGGATTCAGCAAACAGTGAAATGATGGTTGGTTCATCCGTCAAACTTAGACTGTGGGGAGGTGG
The DNA here is from genome assembly GCF_018294505.1 of Triticum aestivum. Lineage (NCBI taxonomy): Eukaryota > Viridiplantae > Streptophyta > Magnoliopsida > Poales > Poaceae > Triticum > Triticum aestivum. Next base: position 127,161,816 of record NC_057808.1, read on the forward strand.
GGTTTTGTGATACGACGGCTCATTACTGCCGCACTACGATCGGGGTGACTCTCCGCCTGCATACTGCCTTCTAATTTGGTGGATGGCATTTGGGCCCATGCGCGGAATGGCTCGCATGTCGGTGAACAAAAGTAAAACGGCATTCAGTAGAGGGAGACGTTTCGATGACCTAGGAGGAGCCAGAAGCGGCAGTGTATCCACTATACTAGTAGTAATTGTTTTTCTGGTAGTTGTAGAGTGTCTCCACTATACTAGTAGTAATTGTTTCTCTGGGCCCAAGACAAAACAGCCCATCCACCCTAGTAAATAATAAAATCAATTCAAAAGCCCATATATTTACTTAATGAGAGGCGCTAGCCACACCCAGCACACCGCCCCCCAAAAAACCTGGGTGCTCTTCTTCCTCCTCACTCCCACCCACCTCACGTCAGCTCGCTCCACTCGTACCCCTAAATTCCTCAACTCACTCCTATAGAAAACCCCAGCTCCCCTTCTTTCCTCACTACTACAGAAAACCCCCAGCTCCCCTTCCTCTTCACTCGCACTACAACTAGGCTCGTCATTCGTTACTCTACTCAAATCCGTGAGCGCGACGCGATGCCCTCGAGGAAAATGGAGTCGGCTGACCCCAACGCCAAGAAGATGAGGCTCCCGCCAGTGGCAACGCCTGTTGTAGACCACACACCCGGCAGCGCGGGGAGAAGCGGCGACCCCGCACCCACCGGATCCCAGGAACCCATAGAATCTCGGGTGGACCGCATCAGCGATCTCCCGGATGCCATCCTTGTTGCCGCACCCAAGTCCTCTCAATTCAGTGGCGCCCTCTATGGCGCGCCGCGCCCCTTAATCTCGACTGTCATCAGCTATCTGTCTTCAATGATTTTGAAATCCCCAGAGCCATCATCTCCTCCCACCAGGGCTTCGTTCAAAGCCTCTGCATCCCGTCATGCTACCTGAGCAAGCATACCATGCCCTGCACGGTGGACGCCTGGCTGAAATCCCATGAATTCACAGAACTACAGCTGCTTGAGTTCTACTATTCCCCTGGAAATCACCTACTAGATACTGAACGCCATCTACCTGTGCCCTCAGCACCGATGTCCATCTCGCGGTTTTCCTCCTCTCTCCACACAGCCACCATTGCGTTGTGCGACCTACCAGACAATCTGGTACTAAACCTTCGACTCCCATTTCTCAAGAAACTTTCACTTGTGCGGGTTCGTATATCGGAGGCCTCAGTGCACATCATCATCCGCTCCAGTTGCCCTGCCCTGGAGTGCTTGGTGCTTGTTTTCACAGTTAGAATCGGTTGACTCCAAATAAAGTTGCCTAACCTTGTAAGGATTGGAATTTCTCTTGACGGAACGCAGCTCATCATCCAAGATGCCCCTTCACTTCGAAGTGATCCTTGATTCTAGTTATTCACCGTCGCAAATAACCGTCCTCTCTGCGCCTAAACTGGAGACCTTGGGTGTAATACATGATCTCTGTGCTCATTTCAAGATGGTGTTTGGCTCCACAGTTCTTCAGGTACTTTACATTATCATTTACAGTTGTAACCATAAGCTGCATTTTAAATTTCTGCACAAAAGTTATATATCATCTCGGAGTACACATTTTGTACTAATATTATGTTCTATGCTCAATGAAGAGTTTCTCCATGGATAGCCTATCAATGGTGCTGGATTCTGTCAAGATCTTATATATCCAAATGAATAGTTTTGATCTAAACAAGATTATTCGCTTGCTGCAATGCTTTCCATGTCTGGAGAAGTTGTATATAAAGGTGATAATTTCACGCACATTGGAAGCCCACATATAGTGTACTAGAATTAACCATTCAGTTGTTGCTCTTTCCACACTCTTTTTTAGACATTAACTATTTTCAATCTTCATGTCTATTTAGGCAACAGGACGGGGTAAGAAAGTTATAACCAATCGGTGGATTTGTAAGCACCGGGATTTTCTCACTTCTCATGACATTCGATTGAAGACAATAAAGCTAGAACGATATGTAGCCAACCATGCAAACACTAGATTTGTCACATTCTTCCTGCTGAATGCGAGGTTACTATTGGCCATCAGGCTTAAGTTTATCAGCAGCATGGTTTTGACGGATGGGTATGTCGAAGAGCAAAAAAAGGAGTTTCAGGTGGGCAAAAGAGCTTCTGAACGTGTCGGGCTTCTATTTACAACATACTGTGGTCATAATCCAGTAAATTTTACGACCCAGGATGTTCATTCTATGGACATGACCGATCCATTTGACTGTGACTGTCGAAAACAGTGCTGGAGTTAGATGTTGTTGCCCTTTTCAACCTGGGTTTTCTCTAAACCTGTTGAACAATTAACCCTCGTTCTTTTGTACAGTTTGTAAGCTGGAGTTAGATGTTCTTTCCCTTTTCAAATCGGCTGTGACTGTTGATACGTCTCCAAGGTATCTATAATTTTTTATTGTTCCATACTATATTATATTCTATTTTGGACATTAATGGGCTTTATTATACACTTTTATATTATTTTTGGGACTAACCTATTAATCGGAGGCCCTGCCCAGAATTGTTGTTTTTTGCCTATTTCAGAGTTTCGCAGAAAAAGAATATCAAACGGAGTCCAAACGGAATGAAACCTTCGGGAACGTGATTTTCAGAACGAACGTGATCTAGAGGACTTGGACCCTACATCAAGACATCAACCAGGAGGGCACGAGGTAGGGGGCGCGCCTACCCCCCCCCCACGCGCGCCCTCCACCCTCATGGGCCCCACGTTGCTCCACCAACGTACTCCTTCCTCCTATATATACCTACGTACCCCCAAACTACCAGATACGGAGCCAAAAACCTAATTCCACCGCCGCAACCTTCTATACCCGTGAGATCCCATCTTGGGGCCTTTTCCGGAGCTCCGCTGGAAGGAGCATCGATCACGGAGGGCTTCTACATCAACACCATAGCTTCTCCGATGATGTGTGAGTAGTTTACCTCAGACCTTCGGGTCCATAGTTATTAGCTAGATGGCTTCTTCTATCTTTTTGGATCTCAATACAATGTTCTCCCCCTCTCTCGTGGAGATCTATTCGATGTAATCTTCATTTGCGGTGTGTTTGTTGAGACCGATGAATTGTGGGTTTATGATCAAGTTTATCTATGAACAATATTTGAATCTCCTCTGAATTCTTTTATGTATGATTGGTTATCTTTGCAAGTCTCTTCGAATTATCAGTTTGGTTTGGCCTACTAGATTGATCTTTCTTGCAATGGGAGAAGTGCTTAGCTTTGGGTTCAATCTTGCGGTGTCCTTTCCTAGTGACAGTAGGGGCAGCAAGGCACGTATTGTATTGTTGCCATCGAGGATAACAAAATGGGGTTTACATCATATTGAATGAGTTTATCCCTCTACATCATGTCATCTTACTTAAGGCGTTACTCTGTTCTTATGAACTTAATACTCTAGATGCATGCTGGATAGCGGTCGATGTGTGGAGTAATAGTAGTAGATGCAGGCAGGAGTCGGTCTACTTGTCTCGGACGTGATGCCATATACATGATCATACCTAGATATTCTCATAATTATGCTCAATTCTGTCAATTGCTCAACGGTAATTTTTTCACCCACCGTAATACTTATGCTCTTGAGAGAAGCCACTAGTGAAACATATGTCCCCGGGGTCTATTTTCCATCATATTAATCTTCCAACACTTAGTTATTTTTATTGCCTTTTATTTTACTTTGCATATTTATCATAAAAATACCAAAAATATTATCTTATCATATCTATCAGATCTCACTCTCGTAAGTGATAAGTGACCGTATAGGGATTGACAACCCCTTATCGCGTTGGTTGCGAGGATTTATTTGTTTGTGTAGGTGCGAGGGACTCATGCGTGGTCTCCTACTGGATTGATACCTTGGTTCTCAAAAATTGAGGGAAATACTTACGCTTCTTTACTGCATCACCCTTTCCTCTTCAAGGGAAAACCAATGCAGTGCTCAAGAGGTAGCAAGAAGGATTTCTGGCGCCGTTGCCGGGGGGTCTACGCAAAAGTCAACATACCAAGTACCCATCACAAACCCTTATCTCCCGCATTACATTATTTGTCATTTGCCTCTCGTTTTCCTCTCCCCCACTTCACCCTTGCCGTTTTATTCGCCCTCTCTTTTCCGTTCGCCTTTTTCTCGCTCACTTCTTGTTTGCTCGTGTGTTGGATTGCTTGCTTGTCACGATGACTCAAGATAATACTAAATTGTGTGACTTCACCAATACCAACAACAATGATTTCCTTAGCACTCCGATTGCTCCTCTTACCGATACTGAATCTTGTGAAATCAATACTGCTTTATTGAATCTTGTCATGAAAGATCAATTCGCCGGCCTTCCTAATGAAGATGCCGCTACCCATCTAAATAGCTTCATTGATTTGTGTGATATGCAAAAGAAGAAAGATGTGGACAATGATATTGTTAAATTCAAGCTATTTCCTTTTTCGCTTAGAGATCATGCTAAAGCTTGGTTTTCCTCTTTGCCTAAAAATAATATTGATTCTTGGAATAAATGCAAAGATGCTTTTATCTCTAAGTATTTTCCTCCCGCTAAGATCATCTCTCTTAGAAACGATATTATGAATTTTAAGCAACTTTATCATGAACATGTTGCACAAGCTTAGGAGAGGATGAAATTAATGATACGTAATTGCCCTACTCATGGTTTGAACTTGTGGATGATTATACAAAAATTTTATGCCGGGTTGAACTTTGCTTCTAGAAATCTTTTAGATTCGGCCACGGGAGGAACTTTTATGGAAATCACTTTAGGAGAAGCTACTAAACTCCTAGATAATATTATGGTTAATTATTCTCAATGGCACACCGAAAGATCCACTAATAAAAAAGTGCATGCAGTAGAAGAAATTAATGTTTTGAGTGGAAAGATAGATGAACTTATGAAATTATTTGCTAATAAGAGTGTTTCTTCTGATCCTAATGATATGCCTTTGTCTACTTTGATTGAGAATAATAATGAATCTATGGATGTGAATTTTGTTGGTAGGAATAATTTTGGTAACAACGCGTATAGAGGAAACTTTAATCCTAGGCCGTATCCTAGTAATTCCTCTAATAATTATGGTAATTCCTACAACAATCCTTATGGAAATTTTAATAAGATACCTTCTGAATTTGAGACTAGTGTTAAAGAATTTATGAATTCGCAAAAGAATTTCAATGCTTTGCTTGAAGAAAAAGTGCATAAGATTGATGAATTGGCTAGGAACGTGGATAGAATTTCTCTTGATGTTGATTCTTTGAAACTTAGATCTATCCCACCTAAGCATGATATCAACGAGTCTCTCAAGGCCATGAGAATTTCCATTGATGAGTGCAAAGAAAGAACCGCTAGGATGCGTGCTAAGAAAGATTGCTTTGTAAAAGCGTCTTATTCTAATTTTTATGAAAACAAAGATGAAGATCTAAAAGTTATTGATGTGTCTCCTATTAAATCTTTGTTTTGCAATATGAATCTTGATAATGATGAGACTGAATATGATCCATCTTTACCTAGAAGGCGTTCCAAAAATTCGGAGTTTTTAGATCTTGATGCTAAAATTGATAAAAGTGGGAATGAAGAGGTCAAAACTCTAGATATTAATGAACCCACTATTTTGGATTTCAAGGAATTTAATTATGATAATTTCTCTTTGATAGATTGTATTTCCTTGTTGCAATCCGTGCTAAATTCTCCACATGCTTATAGTCAAAATAAAGCCTTTACCAAACATATCGTTGATGCTTTGATGCAATCTTATGAAGAAAAACTTGAGTTGGAAGTTTCTATCCCTAGAGAACTTTATGATGAGTGGGAACCTACTATTAAAATTAAAATTAAAAATCATGAATGCTATGCTTTGTGTGATTTGGGTGCTAGTGTTTCCACGATTCCAAAAACTTTATGCGATTTGCTAGGTTTCCGTGAATTTGATGATTGCTCTTTAAGATTGCACCTTGCGGATTCCACTATTAAGAAACCTATGGGAAGAATTAATGATGTTCTTATTGTTGAAAATAGGAACTATGTGCCCATAGACTTTATTTTTCTTGACATAGATTGCAATCCTTCATGTCCTATTATTCTTGGTAGACCTTTCCTTAGAACGATTGGTGCAATTATTGATATGAAGGAAGGGAATATTAGATTCCAATTTCCGTTAAAGAAAGGCATGGAACACTTCCCTAGAAAGAAAATAAAATTACCTTATGAATCTATTATGAGAGCCACTTATGGATTGCCTACCAAAGATGGCAATACCTAGATCTATCCTTGCTATTATGCCTAGCTAGGGGCGTTAAACGATAGCGCTTGTTGGGAGGCAACCCAATTTTATTTTTAGTTTTTTGCTTTTTGCTTCTGTTTAGGAATAAATATTTGATCTAGACTCTGTTTAGATGTCTTTTTATGTTTTATTTAGTGTTTGTGCCAAGTTTAACCTATAGGATCTTCTTGGATAATAGTTATTTGATCTTGCTGTAAATTCCAGAAACTTTCTGCTCACGAAAATAATTGTTAAAAATCACCAGAATGTGATAAAATATTGATTCCAATTGCTTCTGATCAATAAACAAACTTTCTAGGTCTTCCTATTTTGGTATCTTTTTTGGAGTTCCAGAAGTTTGCGTTAGTTACAGATTACTACAGACTGTTCTGTTTTTGACAGATTCTATTTTTCGTGTGTTGTTTGCTTATTTTGATGAATCTATGGCTAGTAAAATAGTTTATAAACCATAGAGAAGTTGGAATACAGTAGGTTTAACACCAATATAAATAAATAATGAGTTCATTACAGTACCTTGAAGTGGTCTTTTGTTTTCTTTCGCTCACGGAGCTCACGAGATTTTCTGCTGAGTTTTGTGTTGTGAAGTTTCAAGTTTTGGGTGAAAGATTTGATGGATTATGGAACAAGGAGTGGCAAGAGCCTGAGCTTGGGGATGCCCATGGCACCCCAAGATAATCTAAGGACACCTAAAATCCAAAGCTTGGGGATGCCCCGGAAGGCATCCCCTCTTTCGTCTACTTCCATCGGTAACTTTACTTGGAGCTATATTTTTATTCACCACATGATATGTGTTTTGCTTGGAGCGTCTTGTATTATTTGAGTCTTTATTTGTTAGTTTACCATAATCATCCTTGCTGTACACACCTTTTGAAAGAGTCACACTTGATTCGGAATTTATTAGAATACTCTTTGTGCTTCACTTATATTTTTTTGAGTTATATAGTTTTGCTCTAGTGCTTCACTTATATCCTTTAGAGCATGATGGTGGATTTGTTTTATAGAAACTATTGATCTATCATGCTTCACTTATATTATTTTGAGGATCTTAAAATAGCATGGCAATTTGCTTTAATTAATATCATGAGAAATTTGATGCTTGATAATTGTTTTGAGATATAAAGGTGGTAATATCATAGTTGTGCTAGTTGAGTAATTGTGGAATTGAAAAATACATGTGTTGGAGTTTTGATTCCCGTAGCATGCACGTATGGTGAACCATTATGTAACGAAGTCGGAGCATGAGGTATTTGTTGATTGTCTTCCTTTGTGTGGCGGTCGGGATCGCGCGATGGTTAACTCCTACCAACCCTTCCCCTAGGAGCATGCGTAGTAGTACTTTGCTTCGAGGGCTAATAAATTTTTGCAATAAGTATATGAGTTATTTATGACTAACGTGAGTCCATGGATCATACGCACACTTACCTTTCCGCAATTTTCTAGCCTCTTCGGTACCGTGCATTGCCCTTTCTCACCTTGAAAGTTGGTGCAAACTTCACCGGTGCATCCAAACCCCGTGATATGATACGCTCTATCACACATAAACCTCCTTATATCTTCCTCAAAACAGCCACCATACCTACCTATCATGGCATTTCCATAGCCATTCCGAGATATATTTCCATGCAACTTTCCACCATTTCGTTTATCATGACACGCTCCATTATTGTCATATTGCTTTGCATGATCATGTAGTTGACATTGTATTTGTGGCAAAGCCACCATTCATAATTCTTTCATTCATGTTGCTCTTGATTCATTGCATATCTCGGTACACCGCCGGAGGCATTCATACAGAGTCATATTTTGTTCTAAGTATTGAGTTGTAATTCATGAGTTGTAAGTAAATAAAAGTGTGATGATCATCATTATTAGAGCATTGTCCCAAGTGAGGAAAGGATGATGGAGACTACGATTCCCCAACAAGTCAGGAAGAGACTCCGGACTAAATAAAAAAAAAAGAGGCCATAAAAAAAAGAAAAGGCCCAAATAAAAAAATGAGAGAAAAAGAGAGAAGGGACAATGTTACTATCCTTTTACCACACTTGTGCTTCAAAGTAGCACCATCTTCATAATAGAGAGTCTCTCATTTTGTCACTTTCATTTACTAGTGGGAAATTTCATTATAGAACTTGGCTTGTATATTCCCATTATGGGCTTCCTCAAATGCCCGAGGTCTTCGTGAGCAAGCAAGTTGGATGCACACCCACTTAGTTTCTTTTTGAGCTTTCATACACTTATAGCTCTAGTGCATCCGTTGCATGGCAATCCCTACTCCTCGCATTAACATCAATTGATGGGCATCTCCATAGCCTGTTGATTAGCCTCGTTGATGTGAGACTTTCTCTTTTTTTTTCCACATAACCCCTACCATTATACCTTATTCCACCATAGTGCTGTATCCATGGCTTGCGCTCATGTATTGCGTAAGAGTTGAAAAGGCTGAAGCGCGTTAAAAGTATGAACCAATTGCTTGGCTAAAACCGGGGTCGTACATGATATGAATATTTTGTGTGGGGAAGATGGAGCATAGCCAAACTATATGATTTTGTAGGGATAACTTACTTTGGCTATGTTATTTTGATAAGACATAATTGCTTAGTTAGTATGCTTGAAGTATTATTGTTTTTATGTCAACATTAAACTTTTATCTTGAATCATATCAAATCTGAACATTTATGCCACAATAAGAAGAATTATATTGAAATTATGCTAAGTAGCACTCCACATCAAAAATTCTGTTTTTATCATTTACCTACTCGAGAACGAGCAGGAATTAAGCTTAGGGATGCTTGATACGTCTCCAACGTATCTATAATTTTTCATTGTTCCATGCTATATTATATTCTGTTTTGGACATTAATGGGCTTTATTATACACTTTTATATTATTTTTGGGACTAACCTATTAACCGGAGGCCCGGCCTAGAATTGCTGTTTTTTGCCTATTTCGGAGTTTCGCAGAAAAAGAATATCAAACGGAGTCCAAACGGAATGAAACCTTCGGGAACGTGATTTTCAGAACGAACGTGATCCAGAGGACTTGGACCCTACGTCAAGACATCAACCAGGAGGGCACGAGGTAGGGGGCGCGCCTACTCCCCCCCCCCCCAGGCGCGCCCTCCACCCTCGTGGGCCCCACGTTGCTCCACCGACGTACTCCTTCTTCCTATATATACCTACGTACCCCCAAACTACCAGATACGGAGCCAAAAACCTAATTCCACCGCCGCAACCTTCTGTACCCGTGAGATCCCATCTTGGGGCCTTTTCCGGAGCTCCGCCAGAGGGGGCATCGATCACGGAGGGCTTCTACATCAACATCATAGCCTCTCCGATGATGTGTGAGTAGTTTACCTCATACCTTCGGGTCCATAGTTATTAGCTAGATGGCTTCTTCTCTCTTTTTGGATCTCAATACAATGTTCTCCCCCTCTCTCATGGAGATCTATTCGATGTAATCTTCTTTTGCGGTGTGTTTGTTGAGACCGATGAATTGTGGGTTTATGATCAAGTTTATCTATGAACAATATTTGAATCTCCTCTGAATTCTTTTATGTATGATTGGTTATATTTGCAAGTCTCTTTGAATTATCAGTTTGGTTTGGCCTACTAGATTGATCTTTCTTGCAATGGGAGAAGTGCTTAGCTTTGGGTTCAATCTTGCGGTGTCCTTTCCTAGTGACAGTAGGGGCAGCAAGGCACGTATTGTATTGTTGCCATCGAGGATAAAAAAATGGGGTTTATATCATATTGAATGAGTTTATCCCTCTACATCATGTCATCTTACTTAAGGCGTTACTCTGTTCTTATGAACTTAATACTCTAGATGCATGCTGGATAGCGGTCGATGTGTGGAGTAATAGTAGTAGATGCAGGCAGGAGTCGGTCTACTTGTCTCGGATGTGATGCCTATATACATGATCATACCTAGATATTCTCATAACTATGCTCAATTCTGTCAATTGCTCAACGGTAATTTGTTCACCCACCGTAATACTTATGCTCTTGAGAGAAGCCACTAGTGAAACCTATGGCCCCCGGGTCTATTTTCCATCATATTAATCTTCCAACACTTAGTTATTTTTATTGTCTTTTATTTTACTTTGTATCTTTATCATAAAAATACCAAAAATATTATCTTATCATATCTATCAGATCTCACTCTCGTAAGTGATCGTGTAGGGATTGACAACCCCTTATCGCGTTGGTTGCGAGGATTTATTTGTTTGTGTAGGTGTGAGGGACTCATGCGTGGTCTCCTACTGGATTGATACCTTGGTTCTCAAAAATTGAGGGAAATACTTACGTTGCTTTACTGCATCACCCTTTCCTCTTCAAGGGAAAACCAACGCAGTGCTCAAGAGGTAGCAACTGTCATATTTTCTTTGAAACAAGGCAAATGGCTTGCCATTCATTTAATTTAGAGTGAAATATTGTAACAAATCCCAACCAAGGGAAATAACATCACTCTCGCCAGCTGCTTGAGCTCACTATGCATTACAGAAGCCAAGTGATTAGCCCCCACCAGCACCCACAAACTTATTTCGAACTAGCACACCAAACGGGTTGTAAATTTTCATAGGAAAGGCTGCATAACCGTGACAGATTTGGATTCTGACATTTGGGACCCACGAGGAAATAGCCTATCCAAGGTGGTGTCGACTAACTAGCTAGTCAACAAATGATTCTGCCTACCAGCCATTGGATTGACATCCAACATCTGTCGTGTATCTTCTATCTCTGGTCTTCTTCCGCCAGCCGCCCAAACCAAACCACCTCGTCGGCTCCTCCTGCTCCCGCCTCCCATGGCTGGCTGTGCCTCCGCCGCCCTACCGTACCCTCCAACGTTTGCCAATCCCTCCCTCTATTCCCCCACACGTCCTGTTATTCTCCGGTGATGTCAGCCCCAACACGCACCCGCACCCGAACCAGTCAACCCTTGTACTCCCCTCCGCCTGCGACTGGACCGACGCATCTTCCATGGCTCCTGTTCGTTCCGTCGTCCCCGGCCTTGGTTCGCTCGCCATGCGTGTTGCGCCGCCCTCTTGCGTTGTCAACGTCGTCAACAACCGAGAGGAACAAGGATATGACTGTACGTGGAGGGGATGATAGTAGGGACCATCCAGCGTCATGGCAGTACGCAAGCAAGTGCCTCGTTATTATAAGCCCAAAAAAATGGTTCCTCCTAATGGTTGGACATCTGGGGCTCACGCCATTGTCAACGTAGTCAATAAACGAGAAAATTACACAATGAGCGGCTGACACCAGGGACCCAGCAGGTCGCGCAGTTGTTATTTACTTTTTTTAGGAACAAGCAGTTGATATGTATACTAGTTTTAGCGACGGATCAGGGTAACAATGGGGCTGTGCGGGGGCTGTGGCCCGTCTAGCCAGGGTTTTATTTATGTTTACCACATCATGAGCCCAATTGTGTTTTTTCTTGCTAAAAATGGCTAGCCCAGTTCTATTTTTTTTAAGAAATACCCAAACGAGGCCTACTTGCTTTATCAGCCCTGCTGGGCTGCAAATCTTTCAAGACAAGGAGAGTTTCATTCGGTTTGCCCAGAAATGGGCTGTACATTTTTAAAACACATCAAACCGGGAATTAGTTTCATTTTTTTAATTACAAGATTTTAAATTCCATTGATTTTTATGCGTGGACAATTATTTGGATTTTATATTTATATAAATTATTTTTCAAAATAGTTTGAATGTGACTTGATATTTCGGGATTAAAAACAGTTGACCGCATCGAAATATGCAAAATTTTGTATAATTTTTAACCGTGGCCACAATATGGGGTGTAATGCTAACAAATAGAAGATGGGCTCCAAAAAAATTCTTAAGAATTGGCAAATGGGCTGTAAATTATTATAAATAATGGCAGATGGGTTGTATGCTGTTTTCCATAGATTTGAGGCTGACTTGTGCGCCCACTACAGGTTGACGTGTATGCTTTCCTAAAAAAATAAGGTTGACGCACACGCAACGCCGTGTCAACTTAGTCAACACACGAGAGCAGTACTGTTGGATGTCCATCCAACGGCCGTCGTGCTTCTTCAATCTCTGCTCTTCCTGCTCCAGCCGCTCAAACAAGCGCCGGCGGGACTGCCTGCCCCTCCTCCCGCGGCCGTCTATGCTGCCGCGCAGGCCTCACCGCCCCATTGTTCTCCCATCGCTGGCCTAGCCATCCCTCTACTCACCCACACATGTTGTTATTCTCCGACGATGGCAGACGAACCAGTAAACCTTCACACACCCCTCCGCATGGGAAACAACTGCTGAGTTTTCCCTGGCTCCGTGTCGTTCCCTTCCTAGGCCTCGCCGTCGTCCACCGCCCTGGTGCTCTCGGCGCGGCGTGGTCAACGTGGTCAATGAACGACATGCATGGGAAGTGGACTGTACGTGGAGAGGCTGACAGCTGGGTCCACAACCGCGCGCAAGGAAATGCCTCCTTATTACACACAAAATAATGATTCCTCCACCTGACAGCTGGGACCCACCGGAAGGGCCTTTGTATTTCACAAAAAAACGTTCTCCCGCTGACAGGTCGGACCCACCAGCTATGTCTTCGTACGCAAGGAAGTGCCTCGTTATTACGCACAAAAAATGAATACTCCCCCTGCTAGCTGGGACCCACCATAGTGGGAGGCTGACTTGTGGGCCTACTAAGAGGGCTTTGTCAACTTAGTCAATATGAACGATTCTAGCTCTAGTGACCGTACGATGTCCATCCAACGGTCGTAGTGCTTCTTCAACCTCTGGTCTTCTTGCTCCAGCCGCCCAAACCAGCGTCGGTTGTGCCGCGTGCTCCTTCTTCCCGTGGCCGGCTGTGATGCCGCTGAGGCCTCACCGCCCCATACTACTCCCACCGCTGGCGAGGCCATCCCTCTACTCACCCACACCCCCTGTTATTCTGCGGTGATGGCAGCCTCACACCGCAGCCGAACCAGTGAACCCTCGTACACCTCTCCACGTGGGAAACCACTGCAGTGTCTTCCCTGGCTCCTTGTCGTCCCCTTCCTAGGCCTCGCCGTCGTCCACCGCCCCGGTGCTCTCGGCGTGGCGTGGTCAACGTGGTCAAGGAACGACTTCCATCAGAAGAGTACTGTATGTGGAGATGCTGATAGCTGGGTCCACGGCCGCAGCAAGGAAGTGCCTCCTTATTACGCAGAAAATAATGATTCCTCCACCTGACAGCAGGGACCCACCGGACGGGCTACCTTATTTCACAAAAAAATGTTTCCCCCCTGACTGCTTGGACCCACCAGCTACATCTTCGCACGCAAGGAAGTGCGTCCATATTACGGGCAAAAAAAATGATTCGCCCCCCTAACTGCTGGGACCCACCAGCTACATCTTCGCACGTAAGGAAGTGCCTGACAGTTGGGACCCACCTGGTCGAAGCGTACGTAGCGTTGTCATTCTGGTCGCGAACGTGTACATACATACGATCGGTCTGTCTACAGGCTGCAGCGATGAACCGTGATCGGGTAAGGAAGGGCATGTGTCGTAGTAGAGGCGTGCACGTGTCGTAGTAGAGGCGCGCATGTACACATACGTACAGCGGCCAGGGTGCAAGAAAGTAAATACGGCCACGTCCGTACATACGGGCGGGGTCTCGAACGCCTACTCGCGCATACGTACGGCCAGGGCTCGTGTACATGGCTGGGTCAAAACGGAGAAACTGCGTCGTCGTCATGTTCATGGGGAGGCAACGGAATGCGCCGTGTTCATCGCGAGGCAAGAGAACGCGTGCTGTTCATCGGGAGCCAACCGGCTTGGACGGAACAACCGATGGAAACGAGGCCTGGCGTACAGCACAACGGAGGAAACGGCCTTGTGTTCAACCGGCCACGGTCAAAACGGGATCCTGTTCATCGGGAGGGGTCTGGCGTACCGCAAAACGGAGGAAACGGACCTCCTACAGTCGAAACAGGGTCCTGTTGATTGGGAGGGGTGTGGCGTACCGTAAAACGGAGGAAACAGACTTGTGTTGGAGCGCTACAGTCGAAACGGGGGTCCTGTTGATCGGGAGGGGTGTGGCGTACCGCAAAACGGGACTCCACGGGATACTGTTCATCTCCCACTGTCGACTACCTCCACGGGCTACTGTTCATCCACCGTCGACCTCCTCCAGCCTGCACATGCGACTGTTCATCCGCAGGCTCCTGTTCATCCACCCTCCACCGTGCGCTCCTCCATCGGCTACTGTTCAACCAGCCTCTCCACGGGGTCCTGTTCAACCACCCCTCCACGGGCAACTGTTCATCCAGCCCTCCACCGGCTACTGTTCATCCAGCCCTCCACGGGGTCCTGTTCATCCAGCCCTCCACGGGGTCCTATTCATCCACCGGCTCGATTGATCAGGGTACTGTTCATCCAGCGGCAACGGCCTCTACTACCACGGGTTCCTGTTCATCCAACCCCCCACCAAGAACTGTTCATCCAAACCCCCCAACAACGCTCACTGTTCTAGAGGCAGCATCGATCGGCTTCAGTTAGCAGCAGTAGCGAAGGAATCACTCGGGTTCAGTTAACAGCAAGGGATCGATCGCTCGGGTTCAGTAATGTAGCTAGTGCAATCGCTCGGGTTCAGTTAGAGCCCAACACCTCGCTCGGGTTCAATTAGAGCCCAATGCCTCGCACACACGCGCGTACGTATGAGAGAAACGTGCATCGCTCGGCCCCGACCATCCACCGTAATCGGGAACTCCCCCGATATTTTCCTCGCCTCGCTTCTACCACGGTTTTTTCCATCATGCACGGCCCAAAGAATGTCATGCAGCTGCGTCTCCGGCCCGCCCAGGACGAAAAGCCCATTTTCTGTCATGATTTTTTGTCATAGAAGTAGGAGCCCACCACATCTATGATGATACCGGGTTTTGTCACAATTATCGTCATAGAAGTGTCATAAGTATGACAGAAAAAAAATTCGTTCGGCCCAAAATGTCACGGGTGTGTCTTTTTTTTGTAGTGTAGAGTATTAAGTTCATAAGAACAGAGTAACGCATTAAGCAAGATGACATGATGTAGAGGGATAAACTAAAGCAATATGATATAAACCCCATCTTTTTATCCTCGATGGCAACAATACAATACGTGCCTTGCTGCCCCTACTGTCACTGGGAAAGGACACCGCAAGATTGAATCCAAAGCTAAGCACTTCTCCTATTGCAAGAAAGATCAATCTAGTAGGCCAAACTAAAACGATAATTCGAAGAGACTTGCAAAGATATCAAATCATGCATATAAGAATTCAGAGAAGAACCAAATAATATTCATAGATAATCAAGTTCATAAATCCACAATTCATTGGATCTCGGCAAACACACCGCAAAAGAGTATTACATCGAATAGATCTCCAAGAACATCGAGGGGAACTTTGTATTGAAGACCAAAGAGAGAGAAGAAGCCATCTAGCTAATAACTATGGACCCGAAGGTGTGTGGTAAACTACTGACGCTTCATCGGAGAGGCTATAATGTTGATGTAGAAGCCCTCCGTAATCGATTCCCTCTCTGGCAGATCACCGGAAAAGGCCCCAAGAGGGATCTCACGGGTACAGAAGGTTGCGACGGTGGAAAAGTGGTTTCATGGCTCCCCCTGATGGTTCTAGGGTATAAGAGTATATATAGGCGAAAGAAGTACGTCAGTGGAGCTACGAGGGGCCCACGAGGGTGGGGGCGCGCCTACCCCCCTGGGCGCGCCCTCCTGCCTCATGGCTGCCTCCTGGCGTTCCAGACGTCAACTCCAAGTCTTCTAGTTTGCTTTTGGTTCAAGAAAGATCATCGTGAAGGTCTCATTCCGTTTGGACTCCGTTTGGTATTCCTTTTCTCCGAAACACTAAAATAGGCAAAAAAACAGAAACTGGCATTGGGCCTCCGGTTAATAGGTTAGTCTCAAAAATAATATAAAAGAGCATATTAAAGCCCATTAAACATCCAAAATAGATAATATAATAGCATGGAACAATCAAAAATTATAGATACGTTGCAGACGTATCAATGATGCATCCAACATTAGCAATATATACACAATGCATGAGGATGATAATAGTGCTCTCAGATCGGACGCTTATTTGAGAAGGTGATGACTCAACATAAAATTAAATCGCTAGTCCCTTCACAGAGGGAAGGACGGATTTGCAGCGGTGCCAGAACTCAAAGTTTTTAAAACAGAGATAAATGAAATTTTGGGAAATGCACCCTTCCTGTTTATGTCACGACCAAAAGTTATCAATATCTTCCATGCTAAACACATTAGTGGCGGTTCCCAAGCGATAAAAGTAAAGGTTTACTCCCCCTCCACCAACAAACACACTCCACGGCTAGCCGAATCCACGGGTACCGTCCATATCAACATCAATCCTGGGGGAGTTTTGTTTAATTATTTGCAATTTTTATTTCATGACTGGGAATCCCTATTACCGCCCTTCTCATGCAAGGACGAGTGAATAAACACTCATCATGAGAATAACCCGCTTAGCATGGAAGATACTGACTACCCCCTGTCGCTCTATGAACAATCCAGGCACACAAAAACGGATGTTTATTTAAAGTTTTTAGAGGTGGCACATGCAAATTTACTTAGAACGGCATGACAATACCGCATATAGGCAGATATGGTGGACTCATATGGGATAACTTTGGTTTTAGGATTTTGATGCACAAGCAGTATTCCCACTTAGTACAGGCGAAGCCTAGCAAATAGGTTGAGAACCGGCCACCTACAGAGCGAAAACAGTCATGAACATGCATTATGCACAAGTAACATTGGATACTAGCATGAGTAGAATATGAACACCATGAACGTAAATATCGTAGAGGCTATGTTGGTTTTGATTCAACTACATGCATGAACATGTGCCAAGTCAAGCCACTTGAAACATTCAGAGGAGGATACCATATCATCATACTACATCACAATCATTTTAATACATGTTGACATCCAAGATAAATCATTATCCACTCCTAGCTACTTAAGCATGGCATGAGAAACTATAATCTCTAATTGTCATTGCAAACATGTTTGATCATAATATGTTGAATCATGGATACTAGGTTAAACATATTTACAAAAAACAGAACAAGTTGAGTTCATACCCGTTTCTCTCTGCCACGGCCAGTTCATCAAATATCTACATTATTGCCTTTCACTTGCACGACTGAATGATATGAAAATAATAATAGTGCAAGAGTGTCGTGGACTAAGCTGGAATCTGCAAACATTTTATTCAAAAGGAGAAGACTAGGAAATATGGACTCTTCGTTAGATCAATAGCAATGCATATGAGAGCCACTCAACATTTTCATTGTGGTCTTCTCCTTGGTATGACTTGATAAAAAGAAAATAATTTCAGAGAAACCCACTGAAATATTTTTGGAGTTTTTAGTTTTTCTTGAAGAAAGAAAATTGAAGAAAAGAAAAACAAAAGCGAGAAAAACTATTTACACGGGAAAGCTCTCAACAAGCAAAAGAAGAACAAGAAAATCTTCTTGTGTTTTTTTAATACTACAACTAACTAAACTAGAAAGAAAAACCAAAAAGAAGCAAGAAACATTATTTTGATTTTCTCAAAGTTTTTCAAACACACAAGAACAAAGCAAGAAAATAAATTTAGCATGGATAATACAATGAAAAAGTGTGAACACCGACAACTGGAATGAAATGTGTGAACATGAATATAATGTTGGTGGAAACATGTACTCTGATGACCCACAAGTATAGGGGATCTATCGTAGTCCTTTCGATAATTAAGAGTGTCGAACCCAACGAGGAGCAGAAGGAAATGACAAGCGGTTTATTCTCTGCAAGCACTGAAATTATCGGTAACAGATAGTTGTGTGATAAGATAAATCGTAACGGGTAACAAGTAACAAAAGTAAATAAGGTGCAGCAAGGTGGCCCAATCCTTTTTGTAGCAAAGGACAAGCCTAGACAAACTCTTATATAAAGCAAAGCGCTCCCGAGGACACATGGGAATTGTTGTCAAGTTAGTTTTCATCATGCTCATATGATTTGTGTCTATTACTTTGATAATTTGATATGTGGGTGGACCGAGGCTTGGGTGCTGCCCTTCCTTGGAAAAGCCTCACACTTATGATTAACCCCCCTAGCAAGCATCTGCAACTACAAAAGAATAATTGAGATAAATCTAACCATAGCATGAAACATATGGATCCAAATCAACCCCTTACGAAGCAACGCATAAACTAGGGTTTAAGCTTCTGTCACTCTAGCAACCCATCATCTACTTATTACTTCCCAATGCCTTCCCCTAGGCCCAAATCAGGGTGAAGTGTCATGTAGTCGACGTTCACATAACACCACTAGAGGAAAGAAAACATACATCTCATCAAAATATCGAACGAATACCAAATTCACACGATTACTTATAACAAGACTTCTCCCATGTCCTCAGGAACAAATGTAACTACTCACAAAGCATATTCATGTTCATAATCAGAGGAGTATTAATTATCACTAAGGATCTGAACATATGATCTTCCACCAAATAAACCAACAAGCATCAACTACAAGGAGTAATCAACACTACTAGCAACCCACAGGTACCAATCTGAGGTTTTGAGACAGAGATTGGATACAAGAGATGAACTAGGGTTTGAGAGGAGATGGTGATGGTGAAGATGTGGATGGAGATTGACCCCCTCTCGATGAGAGCATCGTTGGTGATGATGATGGCTTTGATTTCCCCCTCCCGGAGGGAAGTTTCCCCGGCAAAACAGCTCCGCCGGAGCCCTAGATTGGTTCTGCCCAGGTTCCGCCTCGAGGCGGCGGCGCTTCGTCCCAAAAGCTTCCTTCTGATTTTTTTTCTAGGTCAAAACACACCATATAGCAGAAGATGGGCGTCGGGGGCATGCCAGGTGGCCCACAAGATAGGGGGCGCTCCGAGGGGGTAGGGCGCGCCCCCCACCCTTGTGGATGGCAGGTGGCCCCCCTCTGGTGCTTTCTTCGTCCAATATTTTTTATATATTCCAAAAATATTCTCCGTGAAGTTTCGGGACTTTTGGAGTTGTGCAGAATAGGTCTCTAATATTTGCTCCTTTTGTAGTCCAGAATTCCAGCTGCCGGCATTCTCCTTGTTCATGTAAACCATATAAAATAAGAGAGAAAAGGCATAAGTATTGTCATATAATGTGTAATAACAGCCCATAATGCAATAAATATCAATATAAAAGCATGATGCAAAATGGACGTATCAACTCCCCCAAGCTTAGACCTCGCTTGTCCTCAAGCCAAAACCGATATCGAAAAATATGTCCACATGTTTAGAGATAGAGGTGTCGATGAAATAAAATACGGACATGAGGGCATCATGATCATCTTTAGAATAGCAACATATAATGCCATATAATTTCTTATGCTAAAGTAACAATTCATTCACAAGGTAAAGTATGGATCAGAAACTTAATTGAAAACTAACAAACTATGATCTCGGTCACTGAGGCAATTGCAATTTATCATAACATCGGAAATAGTCAATTCAAGAGCTTTTCAGCAAGTCCACATACTCAACTATCATTTAATATTTCACAATTTCTAACACTCACGTGATACTTATGGGTTCGAAGCTTCAGTCGGACACAGAGAAAGATAGGGGCTTATAGTTTCACCTCCCAACCTTTTACCTCAAGGGTAATGTCAACAATAATACTTTATGATAACCTACATCCGAGTGGATATACATATCCGGATCTCTCCAACACATAGTGCTTGCCAAAGGAAAAGTGTAAAAAGGAAAGGTGAAGATCACCATGACTCTTGTATAAGGGTAGAAGATAAAGGCAAAAGATAGGCCCTTCGCAGAGGGAGGCAGAGGTTGTCATGCGCTTTTATGGTTGGATGCACAAAATCTTAATGAAAAAGAACGTCACTTTATATTGCCGCTTGTGATAAAGAACTTTATTATGCAGTCCGTCGCTTT
Organism: Triticum aestivum; assembly: GCF_018294505.1. NCBI lineage: Eukaryota > Viridiplantae > Streptophyta > Magnoliopsida > Poales > Poaceae > Triticum > Triticum aestivum. The sequence continues at coordinate 127,182,089 of NC_057808.1, forward strand.
TATTTCTTCCATATCACAAATTCGTATAAAGCTTATTTTCTTCACACTAATAGATCATACATATTTAGAGAGCAATTTTTATTGCATGCACCGATGACAACTTACTTGAAGGATCTTACTCAATCCATAGGTTGGTATGGTGGACTCTCTTGGCAAAACTGGTTTAAGGGATGTTTGGAAGCATAAGTAGTATCTCTACTTGGTGCAAAGAATTTGGCTAGCATGAAAGGGAAAAGCAAGCTCAACATGTCGGATGATCCATGACAATATAACTTCTATTCGGATATAAGAAAACATAACTCATTATGTTGCCTTCCTGGTCCAACATCAACTTTTTAGCATGTCCTATTTTAATGAGTGCTCACAATTACAAAAGATGTCCAAGATAGTATATTTATATGTGAAGCCTCTCTTTCTTTATTACTTCCTATTAATTGCAACAATGACCAAAACTATGTTTGTCAACCCTCAACAATTTTTATTCATCATACTCTTTATATGTGAGGTCATTACTCTCCATAAGATCATCACATGATATTTTTATTTCTTTTTATTCCTTTCTTTTATTTAATTCCCTCAAGATCATGGCAAGAAAGCAAAGCCCTCAACTCAAAACTACTCTTTATTATATATATAACTCACGGACTCGATTACGTAGATAAAGATCAAAACAAAATTCAAAGCTACATCATACTAAAACTTTACTCTACTAGATCAAAATATAACCAAAAGGATCGAACTAAGTAAAACGATAAAGGTAAAAGTGTGATGGTGATACAATACCGGGGCATCTCCCCCAGGCTTCGCAGTTGCCAAGGGGAGTGCCCATACCCATGTATTTATGTCTCTTTCTTCAGAGGTGGTGATGTGATATTCTTGGCGATGATGCCCCTTAGGATACGATTCTCCTTCTCGAGCTTATTATTTTGCTGCTTAAGATCCATTATTTCCTTGCAAAGTTTACCCATGACGGCTAGATCTCCAATCACCCATGGATGTTTCATAGCTGTGGGGGAAAAGGTAACACTCTTTTTCATATTTTCATTAGATAGAAATCTAGCATTAGGAGGGATGACCGAATTTGGTATTGCTGAGCTCTGAAGTTCCTCCAGCATGAATCCAGTTTGAAGACAAGAGGTAACTTCTTGATCCTCCTCCATGGCATCCACCCTTTTAAAATTGGCCTCCATCTCTTCCTCCGTTGATTGCCCAAAGTGGTATGCTTCGCTGTTTGCTCTTGGTCCCGGTGTCGGATGAGAGACACGACTCTCCCCGACAGACTCTTGCGAAGACATCTTGCTCCAAATCTGCTACAAAAACAATTCAAAACAAAAAATAGAGGATTTTGCCATGGTACGGTGGTCAAAACCTTCTGGAGATTATATAATGAATTTTTATCGACCAAAAGAAGTATCGTGCAAGAAAACAGAGTCCGGAGGACTCACGAGGTGGCCACAAGGCAGGGGGCGTGCCCAGGGGGTAGGGCGTGCCCTCCACCCTTGTGGTCTCCTCGTGTCTCTTTCGGACTACTTTTAATTTTCCTTTTTTTAATATTCCAAAACGAAGAGAAATTGCCATTGGAAACGTTTTGGAGTCGGTTTACTTACCGTACCACATACCTATTCCTTTTCGGAGTCTGAAATGTTCTGGAAGGTGTCCCTTATGTACTCCTCCAGTGTTACGGTGTCAATTATATTAGTCTCAACATTTATGGGATTACCTGAGATATAGTGTTTGATTCTTTGACCGTTTACCACCTTCGGATTTGTGGGCTAAACCTTCCAGTAGACTTGTATAGAAACCCGAGTAGGGGGTCCCGAACTATGCGTCTAGGATCAATGGTAGCAGGAGACAGGGGACACGATGTTTACCCAGGTTCGGGCCCTCTCTATGGAGGTAATACCCTACTTCCTGCTTGATTGATCTTGATGAATATGAGTGTCACAAGAGTTGATCTACCACGAGATTGTAATGGCTAAACCCTAGAAGTCTAGCCTGTATGACTATGGTAACGTGTATATATATCCGGACTACGCTCTCTGGTTTATATAGACACCAGAGAGATCTAGGGTTACATTGAGTCGGTTACATCAGAGGGAATCTACATAGTCGGTTGCCAAGCTTGCCTTCCACGCCAAGTAGAGTCCAATCCGGACACGGGTACAATCTTCGGTCTTCATGTCTTCACAGCCCATCAGTCCGGCCCACGGATAACAGGCCGGACGCCCGAGGACCCCTTAGTCCAGGACTCCCTCAGTAGCCCCCGAACCAGGCTTCAATGACGAGGTGTCCGGCGCGCAAATTGTCTTCGGCGTTGCAAGGCGGGTTCCTTCTCCAAGTAATATATTCGGTCGTTGATCCAATATCGCTCCCCTCGGCTTCTGTGCGCTAATAACTTCATATTGCACGTGTCGAGTGAATGCGGAGAGTCAGGGTAGCGAATAACACCGCGTCCACGCAAGGTAGAGCGCCTATTTAAAGATACTGGATCTTAGATCCAGGTGACACTGCGCCGAGAAAATCCCCGGAGACTGCCAGGAGAAACCATTCCATCATGGCTAGCATTCCCAGCTCCTCCTCCCGCTCCAGCCCAAAGAGAAGCGAGTGGGAGAAGTGCTCTGTGACTCATAGTCAACTAGCAAAGTTGCAAACACAGGGATTTCTTCCTCCCGCATATCTGGTCCCTGTCCGAGCAGGGTCGGCCTCCTTCAATGGCGTGACTCAGGCGGAGGACTTCCCTAATCCATCCGGGGGGAGAGAGTGTGCTTCGTCCCCTACCTGCTAAGAGGCGTTGGATTCCCCGTCCATCCGTTCCTCCGGGGGCTTCTGGAATATTTGGGCCTCCAGCTGCACAACTTCACTCCCGCCTCTATCCTGCACATCGCAGGTTATGTCGCTCTATGCGAGTTATTTCTGGATGTTGAATCCCATTTCGAACTGTGGAGAAAATTGTTCTGTCTTGTCCCGCGCAACTATGAGGGGTCAATATTTGAAGTGGGAGGAGCCGAAGTGTGGCGCATCGCCGATATCGGATACCTGTCCGGCACACGAAGGAGGGCAGCAAAGGAATGGCCTTCTGAATGGTTCTACATTGAGGACGTTGCGCTTCCCGACCCAGTTCAAAAGGGTCTCCCTGAATTTGCAAGAGTCCCGCTGAAGAAACGCCATAGTTGGCGTCCCCGGAGCCTTGAAGAGGATGACAGTGCGGAGGTTCATTAGCTCCTGGGCAAGATAAAGACGCTCGCCCAGTCCGGATTAACAATGGTTGAGGTAGTGGCGATTTCCCTAGTGCGAGGGGTTCAGCCGCTTCAATATAGATGGCTCCCGATGTGGCACTACAATGGGGAGGACGACACCTCCTGCTGTGGTCGGAAAGGTCCGGAAACCCCTGCCGCTCTAGCCAAGATACTGGTCGAGCTGTTCAAAGGGGAGGAAGAGGAATTTCTTCGTATCAATCGCAGAGATGGATATTCTATGTATGATCCTCCCAGTTGGGTAAGCCCCAATCCTTCTGCTCTACTCATTCTACCTCCCGGATTACCTTTGATAAATTTCTAATCCGCTTATAACAGCATTGGCGAAAAATCACCAAGGGGTTTCATAGCCCCGCCCCACAGCCTGAGAACCACAACCGGGAGCTGGATCCTGGGTTCGAAGAAGATCCGGATATATTCGTGGTACTCGCGGAAGGGGTGTTTTACCACGCGAGCTACGATGGCACGGAAGTGGCCATTATCGCCGATTACCCTGGTCTTCTTCCTGCTTCCCACGTAAGTCATCAAGAGAAAATCTCACTCGCAAGAGCTTCCTCGCACTGCTTCACCCATCGCACTGTCTCGTGCTCCACAGGGGAGGCGTTCGGCGCGTCGCGCTACTCCAGGGGTGGCTCCAATGAGAGCGGCTCCGGCGCCGAGCAAGGCTTCAAAAAGGAAGGTCGGTGAAGACACGATCGGTCCCTCGTCAAAGAGGTAAGGATTTGAAGGTATACTTTAGTAGTCACATCCAACTGTAACTTGTACGTCCGTTTGGTACCAGGAAAAAGGTTCACCGGACTAAGTTCGAGGGTCCAGCCGGCCGTACTCCCAGCGCCCAGGATTTAGACCCCATTGGAGAGGCGGAAGCCGATATAGGAACGGTGCTGGACTGTCCTTCGGCTGAGGGTTTGGAGAATATGTCCGTTACCAACTCGGAAGTGGAGAGCGCCATGAATCATCGGCGCTGTAGGGCTACGGCTTGGAAGAGGCATTCAATGCCTTCAGCTCGGCTGATGTGTACATCTGAGCTGCTCGAAACGGGCTTAGTAGAGCCACAAAGCAGCATTTAACAGACGTGCGGGTAAGTTTTCTTTGTCCGAATAGGATAGCCATATGCCAGTAGCCCCCGGGACTGAAAGCAGTTGGTACAACTGATTTAAGGACCGTTGTATCACCAGGTTCTTACAGAGAAGAACAACCTGCTAACCCAAGAGCTGGAACAGTGTCGGGTGCAGCTAAATGCTGCTACCGCCGAACTGGAAGACTTCAAGAAGCTGTCCACTGGTAACATTCCCCTGCATCGAGGAACAATAATTGTATACCAACTGTGCTAATACTGCCACTGATCGCATAATAGGGTCGCCTGATCAACTTGAGAAGAAGTTGAAGATCGCCCAAGAGGGAGAAAGAGAGGCAAAGAGGCAACACGCCACAGGCGAGCGTGTGCTGACCCACGTCAGGGACGAGAAAAACAAGCTACAGGATTCCAACACTACGTTGGGTGAAGAGTTGAAAGATGTACGAGCCCAGCTAGCCGACTCCGTGAAGGAGAACAAGAAGCTGCGGGGTGGCATATTCAGTATGTTTCCGGACTTGTTTTTTTTTGTTAAGTCGTTCGGAGATAAATGGAACTGATATAGTTATGTTTGCAGGTATATTGACGGGCCGTCCTGAAGAGGAGGTATCCGGATCAGCAAGGGATCTGCTGCAAAGACTGTCGCAAGTGCACGAGCATGCTCGGCTGGCCATACGGAGTGTTGCCAAGGCCTTATGGCCATCCGCCTCCCCTCCAGGAAGTATGGAAGAGCTTGTAGAGCTGTTCAAGGGAGCGCGGCGGCGTATCCGATTATGGAAGATATCGGCCTGCCGAGAGGGTGCGCGGGAGGCCTGGGCCATGGTGAAAACGCGATATACCAAGCTGAATCCTAATCACATAGCCCGAGTTGGACCGTTAGGGCCAAATGGGGAAGAAATTCCCGTTAGTTTAGTATATGACCAAGTAGAGGTGGCCGCCAAATATTCCCAACAGGATTGTAAGTTAGACTACCTGTTAGATGGTATAGAGGAGGAAGTGTTTGAGTCCAAGTGACTATGTACTTTCCTCACCATGTGGAATTCTAGCTGAATTGTATATCATTTGTCATGGCAGACCTTTTCGCTTCAACCTCCGAACCCGAAGGTGCGGAGTGTTTCCAAATACTGCTACGGCCGAATAGGCCGGGGTATGCGTGGAAAACTAAGCGTAGGGGTCATAGTTGCTTGAACAGACAAGTTGTATCCGGCTAGTTATGTTATATTACATTGAGATTGTAAGAAACATCTTCCTGGGAGAATAGTTTCGTGAAGGGTTCCTTTCCCTGGGTGTGCATGCATTAGTAGACATGTTCGAATTGTGATGTGAAAATCACAGTGTGTATAGCTTCTGGGGGTTCACAATGGAGTGAGTGCAAAGAATATTTTTCATCCACCGGCCGAATATTCCCTTAAGAATGCTAGCTTTCGGCTTCACCCAGTATGAGGTACACATCCGGATGACCCAGCAGTAACAATCGCAGAGGTGCTCCCTTTACCACCTAGCCGAACAATCGGGAACGTAGGGGTAAGCACAGGAGCCAGGCAACCCAGCTTGGCCAAAACTTAATTCATATCGATGCATATAATGGTGAAGAAAAGACATACGGGAAAAACGCGTATGTATGATGAGCCTGACACTCGGAGAATAATATTAACAAGCTTCTGTTCAAGAAGCCCTAGGTATAATGGACGTACATATGTAAAGATGTGTACGTCGGCGGTGTTCGGTCGAGCCGTATGAGAGCTTTAAAGCGAAAAAATAAAGGTGAAAAAGAGAGAGAAAAGTAATGGAAACTACAGGGGAGAAGGGGACGAACAAATAGTTCGGCACTAGGCATAAAACCTTCGGAGTCTGGCCGCGTTCCAGGGGTTCGGCTCTAGGCGATTGTCTGATGCATCATGAAGACGGTATGCTCCGCCGGGAAGAACTTCGTCGATTATGAAGGGACCCTCCCATTTGGGCTTGAGTTTGTCCTTTTTCTTCTCCGGCAAGCATAGAACAAGTTCGCCAATGTTGTAAGTCTTGGCACGTACTTCTCTGCATTGATATCTTCGAGCCTGCTGTTGATAAAATGCTGAACGGGACTTGGCGACGTCGCGCTCCTCCTCCAGGGCGTCTAGGTTGTCATGCCGATCCAACTCGGCCTCTTTCTCTTCGTACATACGCACTCGAGGTGAGTCGTGTATAATATCGCAGGGCAATACAGTCTTTGCACCGTACACCATGAAGAAAGGTGTGTATCCGGTAGTACGGTTGGGCGTGGTCCGCAGCCCCCAGAGTACGGAGTCGAGCTCCTCGACCCAGTGCTTGTCTGATTCTTTCAAAGACCGCACTAGCCTGGGTTTGATGCCGCTCATAATAAGACCATTGGCTCGCTCGACTTGACCGTTTGTTTGCGGGTGGTAGACAGAGGCGTAATCGAGCTTAATGCCCAGATTAGCACACCAGGTTTTCACCTCATCGGCTGTGAAATTGGAACCGTTATCAGTGATGATGTTGTGCGGGACACCATAACGGTGCACCACATCGGATATAAATGCAATCACCGGTCCGGACTCGGCCATTTTAACTGGTCTAGCCTCTATCCACTTGGTGAATTTGTCCACCATGACCAGCAGATATTTTTTCTTATGGCTTCCCCCTTTAAGGGGTCCAACCATGTCCAAGCCCCAGACCGCAAAGGGCCATGTAATGGGGATTGTTTGTAGGGCGGTTGGGGGCATATGGCTTTGGTTGGCGAAGAGTTGGCATCCAACGCAGCGCTGGACGAGGTCCTATGCGTTTGCTCGAGCCGTAGGCCAATAAAATCCTGTCCAGAAGGCCTTGCTGACAAGTGCCCGGGCTGCGGCGTGGTGCCCACCGAGACCGGCGTGAATTTCTGCCAAGATTTGCCGCCCCTCCTCCTCGGAGATACACCTTTGAAGGACTCCGGTAGTGCTTTTCTTGTAGAGCTCTCCTTCGTGAACTTTATAGGCCTTCGAATGCCGGACAATGCGGCGAGCCTCGTTCTGATCTTCTGGGAGCTCCTTCCTATTAAAGTAGGCCAAGAATGGTTCAGTCCACGGGGTAATTACTGCCATGATGAGGTGGGCCGATGGTGTTATTTCGGTGGCTGAGCCTCCGATGATATCGGCGTGTTCGCTATCTATGTTTGTGTTCGGAACGGGACTGTCGTTGTTGTCTCCCCCTTGCGACACCACGGATGGCTTAAAGAGCCTTTCGAGGAAGATGTTAGGTGGGATGGGGTCGCGCTTAGCACCGATGCGAGCAAGGACGTCTGCCGCCTGATTACTTTCGCGGGCGACGTGATGAAATTCGAGCCCCTCGAACCGAGCTGACATCTTTAAGACGGCATTGCGATAAGCTACCATCTTTGGATCTTTGGCATCAAAGTATCCATTAATTTGGGATATTGCGAGGTTTGAGTCCCTGCGCACCTCCAGGCGTTGTATGCCCATTGATACGGCCATCCGAAGGCCATGTAGCAAGGCCTCGTATTCGGTTGCGTTGTTGGAGTCTGTGTATAATATTTGGAGGACGTACTGGACGATATCTCCTGTGGGGGACGTTAATACGACGCCCGCCCCTAGACCTACCAACATTTTGGAGCCGTCGAAGTGCATAACCCAGTTGGAATACGCGTCGTACTCTTTAGGGAGTTCGGCCTCTGTCCATTCAGCGACGAAGTCAGCCAGTACCTGGGATTTGATGGCTCGACGTGGTTTGTACGTGATGTCAAATGGCAGGAGCTCAATGGCCCATTTGGCAATCCGGCCCATTGCATCCCGGTTGTTGATTATATCATTGAGGGGCACTTCGGAAGCCACCGTGATCGAGCACTCCTGAAAGTAGTGTCGCAATTTTCGAGATGCCATGAAGACTGCATATGCTATCTTTTGATAGTGAGGGTACCGGGATTTGCATGGTGTGAGGACGGTGGATACGTAGTATACCGGCTTTTGGAGCGGAAATTTGTGTCCGTCCTGTTCTCGCTCGACGACGAGTACGGCGCTCACCACCTGGTGTGTTGCCGATATATATAGGAACATTGGTTCGCCGACGTTTGGCGCGGCCAGGATTGGGTTGCTTGCCAAAAGGGCTTTTATTTCTTCCAGTCCGGCGGTCTCCGTGTCTATCCACTCGAAGTTATCGGTGCACCATAGAAGGCGATAAAGTGGCATTGCCTTTTCCCCCAACCTGGAGATGAAGCGGCTTAAAGCTACCATGCACCCGGCGAGCTTTTGGACCTGTTTGAGTTCGGTTGGCGTGGCCAATTGTGACAGAGCTCGGATTTTGGCTGGATTTGCTTCAATGCCTATGTTGGAAATGATGAAGCCCAGTAGTTTACCGGCGGGGACGCCGAAGACGCACTTTTCCGGGTTAAGCTTGATGTCGTATGCGCGGAGGTTGTCGAATGTGAGACGCAAGTCGTCTATTAGTGTTTCGACATGTCTAGTTTTGATGACGACGTTGTCCACGTAGGCCTCCACTGTCTTGCCGATCTGTTTCTTGAGGCATGTTTGGATCATGCGCTGGTAGGTGGCGCCTGCGTTCTTGAGCCCAAAAGGCATGGTGTTGAAGCAAAACGGCCTGTATGGTGTAATGAATGCTTTTGTGACTTGATCGGACTCCTTCATTTTGATTTGATGGTATCCGGAATATGCATCAAGGAAGCACAGTGAGTAGTGTCCTGCGGTAGTGTCAATAATTTGATCAATGCGAGGAAGGGGGAAGGGATCCTTAGGGCAAGCCTTGTTAAGGTCTTTGAAATCGACGCATAGGCGCCAAGATTTATCCTTCTTTGGTACCATTACCAGGTTTGCCAGCCAGTCCGGATGTTTAATATCTTTGATGAATCCGGCCTCAATGAGTTTGGCTAGCTCCTCCCCCATAGCTTGTCGTTTGGGTTCGGAAAAGCGCCGTAGTGTTTGTTTGACCGGCTTATATGTAACACCCCGGATGTAACTTTCCATATTTGTAACTCCAACTCTTGCCATTTTCGGCTATGTGCTATGATATTCCCTTCGTGGTCGGGTTTTGTCTTTCGTTTTGCATTTTGGTCATGTCATGCATCTCATATCATGTCATCTTGTGCATCTCATTTGCATACGTGTTCGTCTCATGCATCCGAGCATTTTCCCCGTTGTCCGTTTTGCAATCCGGCACTCCCACATGCACCGGCGCATCCCTCTTGTTTCCTTTCGTGAGCGGGTGTTAAACGTTCTCGGAATGGACCGAGGTTTGTCAAGTGGCCTTGGTATACCACCGGTAGACCACCTGTCAAGTTTCGTTCCATTTGGAGGTCGTTTGATACTCCAACGGTTAACCGGGTAACCGCAAAAGTCCTTTTGTGTGTTGCAGAAAAAAAACCCTCCTAACAGCCCAATAACCCATCTAAGTCACCTCCATGCTCTAGGTCGTTCGATCACGATCGTGTGGGCGAAAACTGCACTCCATTTGGAGTCTCCTAGCTCCCTCTACCTATAAATATGTGTTCCCCCTCCAAAATCCGGGTCCCGAAACCCTCCCTCCGCGCGCTGGACACGTCCGCCCGGCGCCGGACGAAAGCCGCCGCCGCCCGCAGCCAACTGGGGCGCAACACGTGGCACCCCGGCCACCCGCGCCACGCCGGCCTGCCGAGCCCGCGTCCGGCCCCCGCGGCCCGTACGCCGCCGCCCGACGCCCGCGCTCCCCCGCCGCCCGCGCCCGTCCTCCACCTCGGCTCCGCCACCCGCCCGCGGCTCCGCCGTCCGCCGGACCCCGCCGGCCGTCGCCGCCTCCACGCCGGGCCCCGCCTCCCTCAAGCTTCTCCGACGCCGGCATCCTCTCCTCTCCCCCGAGCTCTCTCCGGTCGCCGTTGTCCCCTCCATCTCCAGCGAGCGCCCCGCCGAGCCTCGAGCTGGCCAGATCTCGATCTGGAACGAGAGGTTGACTTCTTCTCCTCCCCTCGATTTCTGTCCCGAAATGTATTGCAATATGTTGCTCATTTCATCGCATCATATCTCATTGCATACTACTCCGTTTTGCGTGCATGATATGTCGAAATGTTTATCACGAGATGCTCTTCCTTTTGTTACATTGTGTCATGCTCGTTTGAGTTCATATTGACGCCCAAATCTCTGATGCAAGAGTGCTATATGATGTTTACTGCTGTTACTTAACAGAACTTGGTGTTTTGTTATTTTTGTTGCATTTAATGTGTGCATCTTATGAGTATGAGCTCTACAGGTGTTTTGATCTATGCCATGCCATCTTTACAGAGGTATATGCCATGTATTTTTGTGATCTATGTGGTGACTACCACAAGCATGCAAACTAGGCTTCGTGATATTTCTGTTTTCAGGGACAGAATTTTGCTGTCTGACTGCTGTTATTTTGTTGCCATGTATCCATGTGGCTACAGTGAGATTCATGCTTATTGTGAGTATGGTCAGTAAGGATGTTTTGTAGATATACTTGTGCTCTATCCATCCATGCCCCTGTTTGCAATTATGGAGTGTCCTAGCGTGTCTCAATCTTGCTCTACTTTTGCTATAAAATATTTCTGGCAGAATGTTAACATGATATTCAATTTTGCCAAGGTTGTTGTAGTTGATCCATGCATGCTATGTATTTGCTCTTGCCATGGTTAGCTTCATAAACATGCCATCTTGCTATAGGTATGCTTGTTTTGTCATGCATTGCTTCGTGGTGAGTGAATCAAGCTCACCAAGATGCCCTCATAATTTCTGTTAATGTCATGCTCTGTTTTCTGCCAAGTCTGAAACCTGTTAACGAAACTTGCTATGTTTACATAGGTGCCATCATATCTTCTGTACCTTTTTGGCTCATGGTCAGTAAGGGACTTTTGTTCTATGCATTTAGTAGATTCATGTCATGCCTTGTTTTGCTATGTTAAGTCCCTGTAGTATGTGTTTTTCTTGCTCTGAACATTGCTACCTGATGTTGTTTCAGACATGTTCAGTATTTTCACCAAGTCTGTGATCCTGATATCTTTTGCACTTTTTCCATGCTTGTTTGAACCTGTTATGGTGTGATCTAGCCGTAGCTCAGTGTTCATCTTTTGTCGAGCATCTCCTGTAGATTACTGCCATATGCTTTGTTGCTATGTTGGGGTGCTGTAGCATAGGTACTTGATGTATTCTATGTGCTATCATGTTGTTAATCGCAGATTCGTGTCATCCTTGTTTTGTTTGCCATTTGCAAACCGTGTATCCGTTTCCGGTGATCTTTATATCGATTTTGACCGAAATCATCTCATCTTTCCATTGGCTTACTTGGTTTTCCAAGTTACTGCCTTTTCATCCTTTTTCTTCCGGAGCACGCATACGCATTGCATATCATGTCTCGCATATCATGCATGTATTGCATCATGTTGCTTGTGCATTTCCCGTGATTGATTGTGGTTCCATTGCTTGTGTTCTTGCTGTGGGTAGAGCCGGGAGACGAGTTCGTGAACGAGGAACCTGTTGAGTACGCTTACGAGGATCAAGCTTTCGACAACTCTGAGAACCTTGCACGCAAGATGACCATACCCTCGAAATCACTTCTATCTTTGCTTTGCTAGTTGATCGTTCTATTGCCATGCTGCGCTACCTACCACTTGCTATATCATGCCTCCCATATTTCTATGTCAAGCCTCTAACCATCCTTTCCTAGCAAACCGTTGTTTGGCTAAGTTACCGCTTTTGCTCAGCCCTTCTTATAGCGTTGCTAGTTGCAGGTGAAGTTGAAGTTGGTTCCATGTTGGAACATGGACATTTTGGCATATCACAATATCTCTTATTTAATTAATGCATCTATATATTTGGTAAAGGGTGGAAGGCTCAGCCTTATGCCTGGTGTTTTGTTCCACTCTTGCCGCCCTAGTTTCCGTCATACCGGTATTATGTTCCTTGAGTTTGTGTTCCTTACGCGGTTGGGTGATTTATGGGACCCCCTTGACAGTTCGCCTTGAATAAAACTCCTCCAGCAAGGCCCAACCTTGGTTTTACCATTTGCCACCTAAGCCTTTTTCCCTTGGGTTTTCGCGAGCCCGAGGGTCATCTTTATTTTAACCCCCCCCCCCCCGGGCCAGTGCTCCTTCGAGTGTTGGTCCGAACCGAGTAGACTGCGGGGCCACCTCGGGGAAACTTGAGGCCTGGTTTTACTCGTAGGATGTCTCATCCATTGTGCCCTGAGAACGAGATATGTGCAGCTCCTATCGGGATTTGTCGGCACATCGGGCGGCTTTGCTGGTCTTGTTTTACCATTGTCGAAATGTCTTGTAAACCGGGATTCCGAGACTGATCGGGTCTTCCCGGGAGAAGGTTTATCCTTCGTTGACTGTGAGAGCTTATAATGGGCTAAGTTGGGACACCCCTGCAGGGTATTATCTTTCGAAAGCCATGCCCGCGGTTATGAGGCAGATGGGAATTTGTTAATGTCCGGTTTTGACCGTAGTCGGTCTATGTGTGGATTTTGAATGATGTATGAATTAATTTATGTATTGTGTGAAGTGGCGATTGTAAGCCAACTCTCGTTATCCCATTCTTGTTCATTACATGGGATTGTGTGAAGATAACCCTTCTTGCGACAATACCACAATGCGGTTATGCCTCTAAGTCGTGCCTCGACACGTGGGAGATATAGTCGCATCGTGGGCGTTACATTATATCCCTTTAGAATGTTGAGGCTGTGTTCGGCCAACTCGCGCGGGATTCCTGGCATGTCTGAGGGGTGCCAGGCGAATATATCCCAGTTTTCGCGCAAGAAGTCTCGCAGTGCTACGTCGACTGTGGGGCTGAGTTGCGCTCCGATAGAGGCTGTCTTCTTCGGGTCTGTTGGATGGACCTGAAATTTGACCGTTTCTTCTGCTGGCTTGAAGGAAGTAGATTTGGGTCGTTTGTCCAGGATAACATCGTCTCTATCCACAGTGGAGCATAGTGCGTTAGTTCTTCAGTTGCAAGGGCCTCAGATAATGCCACGAGGGCAAGGATGCAGTTTTGTTCTCGGCGCGGAGTGCTATATCCGGATCGCTGACGAGGGTGATTATTCCATTAGGCCCGGGCATTTTTAGCTTCATATACCCATAATGAGGTATGGCTTGAAAGCGCATGAAGGCCTGTCGCCCTAATAGGGTGTGGTATCCACTGTTGAAGGGGGCCACCTGGAAAGCTATTTCTTCGGACCGATAATTTTCCGGCATGTCGAATACCACATCAAGTGTAATTTTTCCCGCACACCGCGCTTCCCGACTGGGAATGATACCTCGAAAGGTCGTGCTGCTTTTCTCGATGCGGCTCCTATCTATTTCCATCTTGTGGAGCGTGTCCTCGTAAATGAGGTTTAGTCCGCTGCCGTCGTCCATGAGGACTTTTGTAAGTCAAAAACCATCCATGATGGGACTGAGGACTAATGCAGCTGGCGCTCGGACTGTTCTGTATTTGGGTTCGTCACTGGCGTTAAAGGTTATGGCCGTGTCGTTCCAGGGGTCAATTGCAGCGACCTGGCAAACTTCGGCGAGATCGCGCAGTGCCCTTTTACGCTTATTGCTTGAAGCGGATGTCTCGAAGACTGTCAATACTCTAGTGTCGTCGTTTGCTGGAGGGTGCTGTTCTGGGGTGTCTTTGATAAGGATGTCCTCGCCACTCTTGGCTACCTGCCGAAGTATCCAACATGCTCTAAGGCTGTGGGTTGCCACGGTATCCGGCGTCGTGTGTATTTTGCATGGGCCATTGAGCCATCCCTCCAGAACGGTGCCGTGTAGCGTGATGGGTTTATGTTTTTTGACTGTTCGGCTGGGCGTGCCATGGGGGTGCGTCCTCTTCGCCTGTAGGATCAGTTGGGTTGGGACCAACGGTTCCCAGCAAGCTGCCTGAGTTTTCCAGGCGCTTTCCGTTGCGCTGTACTTTTGTACGATAGTTGCTAAGTCAGCGAACTTTAGTATGCGGCGGCGATTGATGGCGTTGAGGATACCTTCGTCTGCGCAGTTGTTGTAGAATGCTGCTATCGCGTCTTCGTTGCGGCAATCTTTTACCTTATCCTTGATAAGGAGGAATCTAGCCCAGAAGTGGTGGACCGTTTCCTGAGGCTATTGTTTGAGGCTCATGAGAGCGTCTATGTCCGGGTGGGTGGGTGGAACGAAATCCGAACCTTGACCCAATTTTGGATCCAGAGTTTGAAAATCTACCGGACCTGGCGGTTCGGGCTCCGGGATATCGACTGATTTTTTAGGCTCATCGACCGACTCCATGTTCGGGGGACGGGACATGCCTTTCTGCCGGAGAATATCCGGCACTTCAAGATTGGAGATCCGAACATAGTTCGTCTTGAATATAGTAGAAGAGTTGCTCTGCTCCTCGACTACCGCTATCTGGTGGGTGATCGGCGGAGTTTTAATTTCTCTCTGGTCGGGTTTAAGCCCAACCCGATCGTAGTCTGTAGCGATTCCCAAGGCGGCCATGTGATCCAGGAGTTCATTCAACGATGATAACTCCGTTGGATCCATCCGGGCAGAGTATTCGGGATCAACGCGGAGGCGATTTTCCATGACTTGAGAGGTCATCGTCGGCTTAAGGGCCGACCCGGCGGTCATGACGAAGCCGCCCAGCCGGAGGGTTTGGCCTGGGGCCAGGGTTCCTCCGGAGATGATATTATCCTTGAGAACAAGGCGAGCCATCAACCCTCTTGGTGACGGCACAGTGGAACTCTCAATGAAAGCACCAATGTCGGTGTCAAAACTGGCGGATCTCGGGTAGGGGGTTCCGAACAGTGCGTCTAGGATCGATGGTAGCAGGAGACGGGAGACATGATGTTTACCCAGGTTCGGGCCCTCTCTATGGAGGTAATACCCTACTTCCTGCTTGATTGATCTTGATGAATATGAGTGTTACAAGAGTTGATCTACCACGAGATTGTAATGGCTAAACCCTAGAAGTCTAGCCTGTATGACTATGGTAACGTGTATATATATTCGGACTACGCTCTCTGGTTTATATAGACACCAGAGAGATCTAGGGTTACATTGAGTCGGTTACATCAGAGGGAATCTACATAGTCGGTTGCCAAGCTTGCCTTCCACGCCAAGTAGAGTCCAATCCGGACACGGGTACAATCTTCAGTCTTCATGTCTTCACAGCCCATCAGTCCGGCCCACGGATAACAGGCCGGACGCCCGAGGACCCCTTAGTCCAGGACTCCCTCAGTGGCCACAAGGCAGGGGGCGCGCCCAGGGGGTAGGGCGCGCCCTCCACCCTTGTGGTCTCCTCATGTCTCTTTTGGACTAATTTTAATTTTCCTTTTTTTAATATTCCAAAACGGAGAGAAATTGCCATTGGAAATGTTTTGGAGTCGGTTTACTTACCGTACCACATACCTATTCCTTTTCGGAGTCTGAAACGTTCTGGAAGGTGTCCCTTATGTACTCCTCCAGTGTTACGGTGTCAATTATATTAGTCTCAACATTTATGGGATTACCTGAGATATATTGTTTGATTCTTTGACCATTTACCACCTTCGGATTTGTGCCTTCGACGTTGTTGATTTTGGCACCGGAACGATAGACCTCCTCGATAATGTAAGGACCTTCCCATTTAGATAGAAGTTTTCCTATAAATATGTTAAACGAGAGTTGTATAGCAAAACATGATCACCTATATTAAATTCGTGATTTTGTATCCTTTTGTCATGCCATCTTTTAACCTTTTCTTTAAACAACTTGGCATTCTCATAGGCCTGGGTTCTCCATTCATCAAGTGAGCTAATGTCAAATAACCTCTTCTCACTGGCAAGTTTGAAATCATAATTGAGCTCTTTAATAGCCCAATATGCCTTATATTCTAGCGAGGTAAGTGACATGCTTTTCCATAAACCATTTTATACGGAGACATACCCATAGGATTTTTATAAGCAGTTCTATAAGCCCATAATGCATCATCAAGTTTCTTAGACCAATTCTTTCTAGATCTATTAACAGCCTTTTGCAAAATCAATTTAATCTCTCTAATGCTCAATTATACTTGACCACTAGACTGAGGATGATATGGAGATGCAATTCTATGGTTAACATCATACTTAGCAAGCATTTTACGGAAAGCACCATGAATAAAATGTGAACCACCATCAGTCATTAAATATCTAGGGACTCCAAACCTCGGAAAAATAACTTCTTTAAGCATCTTAATAGAAGTGTTATGATCAGCACTACTAGTTGGCATAGCTTCTACCCACTTAGTAACGTAATCAATAGCAACTAAAATATGTGTATACCCATTAGAGGAAGGAAAAGGTCCCATATAATCAAAGCCCCAAACATCAAATGGTTCAATAACAAGTGAATAATTCATAGGCATTTCCTGACGTCTACTGGTATTACCAATTCTTTGGCATTCATCACAAGACAAGACAAACTTACGAGCATCCTTGAAGAGAGTAGGCCAATAAAAACCGGATTGCAATACCTTGTGTGCAGTTCTATCTCCAGCATGGTGTCCTCCATAAGACTCGGAGTGGCACTTGCGTAGGATCTATTCATGTTCATGCTCAGGTACACAACATCTTAAATCATAGAAAAACTTTTTCTTTTGCTGATATGTGAAACTAGGTGGTATAAATTTAGCAACAATGTAATTAGCATAATCAGCATACCATGGAGTATTACGAGAAGCATTTATGATAGCTAATTGTTCATCAGGAAAGCTATCATCAATAGGCAGTGGATCATCAAGAACATTTTCTAACCTAGACAAGTTCTCTGCAATGAGGTTCTCAGCTCCCTTTATATCAATAATATGCAAATCTAAATCTTGTAGCAAGAGAACCCATCTAATAAGTCTAGGTTTAGCATCTTTCTTTTCCATAAGATATTTAATAGCAGCATGATCAGTGTGAACAGTTGCTTTGGAATCAACAATATAAGATCTGAACTTATCACAAGCAAAAACAACTGCTAAAAATTTGCTTTTTAGTAGTAGCATAATTTCTCTGGGCACTACCTAGAGTTTTACTAGCATAATGAATAACATTCAATTTCTTATCAACTCTTTGTCCTAGAAGAGCACCAACAGCATAATCACTAGCATCACACATAATTTCAAAGGGTAAATTCCAATCAGGCGGTCGAACAATCGGTGCAGAAATCAAGGCTTTCTTAAGTATTTCAAATGCTTCTACACAATCATCATCAAAAACAAAAGGAACATCTTTTTGCGAGAGATTAGTGAGAGGCCTAGAAATTTTAGAGAAGTCTTTAATAAACCTCCTATAGAAACCACCATGACCAAGGAAACTTCTTATACCTTTGATATCTTTGGGACACGGCATCTTTTCAATAGCATCTACTTTAGCTTTATCAACTTCAATACCTCTTTCAGAAACTTTATGCCCCAAGACAATACCTTCATTAACCATAAAGTGGCACTTCTCCCAATTCAAGACAAGATTAGTTTCTTCACATCTCTGCAAAACTCGATCAAGGTTTCCTAAGCAATCATCAAAAGAAGTTCCATAAACGGAGAAATCATCCATGAAAACCTCAACAATCTTTTCATAAAAATCAGAGAATATAGCAGTCATACATCTTTGAAAGGTAGCAGGTGCATTGCATAAACCAAAAGGCATACGTCTATAAGCAAAGTGTAGGATCGAAAGTATGTCTAGAGGGGGGCGATTAGACTACTTGACCAAATAAAAATCTATCCTTTTCCCAATTTTAAGTCTTGGCAAATTTTAGCAACTTAGAACAAGTCAAGCAATCAACCTACACATGCAAGTCTAAGAGTATAGCAGCGGAATGTAAAACATTGCATATGAAGGTAAAGGGAGGAGTTTGGAGGGAGCAAACGCAATGTAGACGTGGAGATTTTTTCCGTGGTTCGGATAGGTGGTGCTATCATACATCCACGTTGATGGAGACTTCAACCCATGAAGGGTAACGGTTGCGCGAGTCCACGGAGGGCTCCACCCATGAAGGGTCCACGAAGAAGCAACCTTGTCTATCCCACCATGGCCATCGCCCACGAAGGACTTGCCTCACTAGGGTAGATCTTCACGAAGTAGGCGATCTCCTTGCCCGTACAAACTCCTTGGTTCAACTCCACAATCTTGACGGAGACTCCCAAGTGACACCTAACCAATCTAGGAGACACCACTCTCCAAAAGGTAATGGATGGTGTGTTGATGATGAACTCGTTGCTCTTGTGCTTCAAATGATAGTCTCCCCAACACTCAACTCTCTCACACAGATTAGGATTTGGTGGAAAGATGATTTGAGTGGAAAGCAACTTGGGGAAGGCTAGAGATCAAGATTCTTGTGGTTGGAATGGAATATCTTGGTCTCAACACATGAGTAGGTGGTTCTCTCTCAGAAAATGAATGCTGGAAGTGTAGGCACGTTCTGATGGCTCTCTCCACGAATGAAGAGGGGTGGAGGGGTATATATAGCTTCCACACAAAATCTAACCGTTACACACAATTTACCAAACTCAGTGGGACCGAATCATAAAACTCGGTCAAACCGATTCAGTTCAAAATGTGAACGTTAGGCTTTTCGTTGGGACCGGCATGTCAACTCGATGGGACCGATTTCATTAGCGTTAGGGCATAACATAATCTCGGTGAGACCGATCACATAAACTCGGTAGGACCGATTTCTGTAATAGGCAAACAGAGAGTTTGTTAGGCAAACTCGGTGGGAACGAATCGCTCATTTCAGCGAGACCGAAACGTTGCGAAAAGGAAACAGAGAGTTTGCATTGCGAACTCAGTGGGACCGATCGCTCATCTCGGTTGGACCGAAGCGTTACGAAGGGAAACAGAGAGTTTGCAATCCCATCTCGATGAGACCGAGATCCCTATCGGAGAGACTAAAGTGACTAGGGTTTCTGGCAATGGCTATGTCAAATGAACTCGGTGGCGCCGGATAGATCAAATCGGTAGGGCCAAGTTTGACTTTTGGTTTGGGACATATGTGGATATGATGAAGTGGTTGACGGCTTTTGGAGCATATCACTAAGCATTTTGAGCAAGCAAGCCATTAAGCAACACCTCATCCCCTTTTAATAGTATTGGCTTTTCCTATGGACTCAATGTGATCTTGTATCACTAAAATGAAAATGTCGAGCCTTGAGCTTGAGCCAATATGTGTCCTTAGCATTTTGAGGGGTCCACATTCCTAATCCATGCCATGCCAATCATTGAACTTTCTGAAATGATCATCTTGAAATAGCATTAGTTCAATGAGCTATATGTTGTTAGTAATTACCAAAACCACCCAGGGATAGTTGCGCTTACAATCTCCCCCTTTTTGGTAATTGATGACAACATATAGATCAAAGCTTCGACAAATGATAATAAGATTGAAATACATCGTCGCTTTGAGAAGTATGTGATAAGAAAGAGCTCCCCCTAAATTTGCTTTTGAATGCAAATGCACAATCGATTAGGATCATGGGTTACTCTTCCATGTCACATACATCTTGGTGGAGCGCTCAAAATGATAGGAATTAAAACATGCACTCATCACCAAGCAAAGTGAATGATCATATATGGTACATAAAAGATAATATCATCCAAGCAAACATTAAAGTTGAATATGATCAAACACATGACCATAAAAGTATCTCACGGACATAAAGAGTGTCAAACGAGCACACACAAAAGTATCAAGCAAATAGCAAGAGAGACAAAGAAGCAAAACACTCTCTCTCGAAGCCTATGATCTATACATTTCTCCCCCTTTGGCAACAAGTTACCAAAAAGTTTGAAAATGCATAGTGCTATGCGTCTCTCTAGGCTTGGTCTTCGGGAGGTGGTGTAGAGAGAACTCCAAGGATGAAAGCATCAGTAGATGTTGTTGGAGCTGGTGGAGTGGCAACTGGAGGTGGCACTGAAGCTGTTGTTGCTGGTGCTGAAGTAGTTGCTCTAGTGTCAGCCATGGGCACTGCAGCAGACCTCTGACCTCTAGGCACTCTCTAAAAAGCATCTGTGGTAGCCTTTCCTTTCTTCTCCTCTGCTTCCTCCTGAAGCTGCTCAACAGTTGTCTGCATCTCTGTTACTTTAAGATCAAGATCATAGAACTTGGTCTCAATGATCCTCTCCAAGCTCTCCTGATTCTGAGTCAGGGTGGCCAAGCCCTTCTCAATCCTCAAAGTTGCTTGAATCAGATAAGCAAGTTGATCTTGTTTTGACTTCAGAAAAAACTTGAGATGCCTCCTCAACACTTGGCATCTTTGCAGCCTTCTCAGCCTTTGCCTTTTCTCTCTTCTCTTGTGCTTGCATAGATGTAGGATCATCCTCATTCATCACAACTGTGTTATCCTCAAATTCTGGTCTCAAAGGTAAGTGCTCCTTGTCCAACAAAAAAGTGCATGTGCCCATCTTGGAGTTGATGAGCACCTGAATGTGTGGAGAATACCCACAAGATCTCTTCTGATTTGCAGCTGTCCTCTTGATTGTTTCAACAATCACACTCATGACCTTGAATTTCTGAGGAACATCAAATATCTGCAGCAAGTTGATTGAATGGCCTCTGATCATCTTGTGGTCTCCAGATTTGGGCAACAATGTATGCCTCAAGATTGTGTTGATTGTAGCTAGACCAGACAACAAGTAATGTACAGATCCAAATCTATGTGTATCCAATGCTTTGTCTGGGATCTCTTTGTACATGTTTGCCATAGAGTTGTGGTCTTTCTTCTTCTTGGCGTAGACATCCAAATCATCCTCATGCTCTTCAGGGGCTTTGATCAACTTGGCCCACTCATCAACAGTTGACTGGTACCTTGTACCCTCAGACATCCATACAATTCTACCATCTGGATAAAAATGAGCTGTGGAGTAGAATTGCATGATGAGTTCATCATTCCATTTTGTCAGCTTCTAACCTACAAACTTGTCAACTCCACATGCTTTGAAGCTTTCATGTACACCTCGAAAGTAGTCTTCATTCTCATCAATGAATTCCCGATCAACCCACTTCATATCACAGACTATAGGCTTCTTGTCCAACAGTATGGTTTCATAGAAATCTTGTTATTCTTTGGTGTGGAACCTGTAGTCCACAGGAGTCTTCCTTCTCACAGCATATGGATCTGACTGTCTCCAAACTCTCAGACCTGCATCCTTCCTGATGCTCATATCCTCTGCCACTGGATGATTGTCATTATGATCTGGAATCTTTGGTTTAAGCTTCCTTAGCACTTGAGCTTCAGCATCTTCTTCTTCCATCTCAGGCACTGGGTCCTTGTTCTTCTCTTCAGCTGGGATGTTCCTAGTGCTCCTCTTGGGCTTAGAAGTCTTTTGAGCTTGAGCAGTAGCTTTGGGGGCAGTCTTCGGCTTTGAAGGGGCAGCCCCTGACTTAATAGCATCCCCCATAAGCTTTTGGGACTTGGGTGCTGGTGCAGCATCCTCTTCCTCTTCATCTTCTTCTGCTGGATCTCTAAACATGGAGGATCTCCCAATGACTCTGGTAGTGGTCTTCTTGACCCTCTCTTTCCTCTTCTTGCCCTCACCAGCCTCCTTTGGTTCAAGTGTGAACTCCATGGTTTCCTGAGTGGAGGATCTGGCCTTAGACATTGGAACTCTCTTAGCTGGTGCCTTCTTGTGCAAACCATGCTTTGTTGTAGCAGCAGTACCATATTCCTTCTTTAGGAGTTTCTTCTTGGAGCTAACTTCCTCCTCTATAGCCACATAGTCCTCATCCTCAGAATCTGAGGTTTTCTTCTTCCTTGATCTAGTGGCTACCTTGGGCAAATTGCTTGGAGTTCTCCTACTGCCCTCATCATAGCTGCTTGAGGGACTAGTGCCCTCACTCATGTGCACTTGCTCTTCTGACTTTTTCTGGCTATCACTCTGGTCAGACATTCTGGCAAGCAAACTGACAGCAGACCCTGTGAATAGATATAGATGAGATAGAGTGGATGAGCATCACAAAGTGCAGAGTTTTTGCAAAATAGATGAGTCAAAAACTTAGATTTAGTTCTCCACAAAAAGCATTTCGGAGCTACCGATTTGTTAAAGTCGGTGACACCGAAGCAACTTTTGGAGTCTAAACTAGTGAACTCGGTCAGACCGAGCCACAGTTCGGTGGCTCCGAGATTGCTAGGGTTTCACAGAGAGTTGAACTTGGTCGCACCGATTTGCAGCTTTTGGTCAGACCGAAAAGTGCAAGTGCAATGGCCTAAGACAAATCGGTGAGACCGATTTCCACAACTTGGTCGGTCCGAGATGAGTTCGGCGGAAACCTAACCCTAAATTTCCGAATCAAACCTAACCTAAAGGAAGCTTTCTCTAGATAGATTGATCTCATACGTGGTAAAGAACATGGCATTGCATTGTGCTAAGAATCAGAGTAAGGAATTAGCACAAAAGATCGAACTCATACCCTAGTTCGGCGGTGAGTTCGCTACGGCGGCAACGGTGGGGTTGAATCCTGTTGACGGCGACGGAAACCAGCGGCGGGAGGTCGCTGGTGACGAGAAAACGATCCGGAGACCCGACGCGGCAGAGTAGGACACGCGCGAGCTGAGGGATTTTGAAGAAATTTCCAAAATATCACCCGTGGGTTTATATATCCTGACCCTATCGGTGTGACCGAGTGGAACAACTCGGTGGCACCGAGGTGCAGAATCGCAAGCGGTTACTGCAACTCAGTGTGACCGAAAAGTTCTAATCGGTTGCACCGAGATTGAAAACCTAGATCAACTCAGTGAACTTGGTGTGACCGAAGAAGATGGATCGGTCATACCGAAATGCACAAAGAGGTTTTGGAAGTTTAAGTGACGAATCGGGGACTCCGAGTGCTCCTCACACAGAGTGGTTCGAATCTGACTTGATCAAAATTTGTGATGTAGCATGAATAGAGTTTGAGACGAGAAAAGCATAGATGGCTAGAGGAAGTTCTTAGGCATTCTTGTCCATCCACTTGGCAAAAGAGAAAAAGCCAAACAATCAAAGCAACAAGTGGATGTCCTCGAATGAGTAAAATATGCAATCAACATGCTCACACAATAAAATGGCAAATGAAATATGTGACAAAACATGCACAAACACTCTAGCATCTATCAAGCAATTGGCGATGACTAGGTCATCTATATATGAGTATATTGACTTAGGAGTCAAATGAGAACATTTGATCATAGGTCATACTCATCGTTTAAGCACAAGTGGGGTTGCCACTTTTACATAAAGCATTGTTGTGTTCACACCATTAGAGTTGCTTTAGCTCAATTGATTAGAGTAAAGCTCCCCCTAGATGTGATATCACCCCTAAGAGGGATGAACTAACCTTGGGTTTTGTCGATGATGACTTCATGTAGATGTTGAAGATGTGGATGTTCAATGTTGATGTAGATCATTCGGAGCAATCCATTGGAGTGAGTTGCACTTTCAATACCTACACGGGTTAGTCCCACAAGGAACAAACAAGGATATCCATAGACATAGAGTGATGTACACACAAGATGATGTCCATGAAAGCATTAGGTTACCTTGTCCCTTGTCTTACCAACAAGAGGGTTTGTGACTCCTTGAACTAGTGCAAGATGTGGAAGTTGTTTGCACTTGTCCTTGCCAAGATGATATGAGTGAAGTATGTTGGCGGAGTCACCCTCAAGAACTCTCTAGTTCTTCTTCTTCGGGATCCACATCATCTTGATGGGAATCCTTGGAGTTGTAGTCGTACTTGATGAAGTAGAACTTGATGTAGTCTTGGGAACCCACTTGACCAAGGCCTTAGGAGCTTCTTCAAATGCATCAATCTCCTCTTGAAGCTTATCCTTGCCTTTTTGCTTGTGGTCTTGTGGTGGAAGATCATCTTGAGCTTGTGTCCCTTGGAAAGAAGTAGGATCATACTTCTCTTGTTGGGGAACAAACTTCGTCTTGGGGTATTGATCTTCTTCCCACTCAACTCCATTGGCATTGAACTTTCGTTCAAAACCAATACCTTGATTCTTCCGATGTCTTCCTTGCTTGCGTACAATTTTCTCAAATTGCTTACTCCCAGCAAGACTCTTGTAAACACCTTTCTCTATGATTCCCTTCAATAAGCTATTTTCTTGCTCAAGTGTAACTTGGCTAAGAGAATCGTAGTGGAATCAAGAGAACTACTAGAGGCAACAACATTGGATTTAACATGATTGTTGTTACTACTATAAGAAGAATCTTTCTTACTTTTGTTGTTAGATTTAACTTGTGGCATCTAAGTAGACAAGAGTAAATGCTTGGCGATGTAAGAAGAACTTTTCTTGCGAAGATCATCATTGATTGCTTTTAAGAATCCATGCTCTTGCTCAAGATTGAGCTTTTCAAAGCGTAACTTCTCATGAGTCTTTAAAAGTTCTCGATGATCTTCAAGGTAGTTTCATGAGCTAACTTAAGAGTGTTTAATTCTTTATTTAGACGCTCAATCTCCTTCTTATCATCATCATTCGTTTTATCTTGATTAGCATGATTAACAGCAAATTCATCACAGTTTTCATCACTAGAGTTGTCAACAAGTAAATCATCATCACCTAGCAAATCATATTCATCACTATTGAAATCAACACACTCGGGGTGTGATACCTTTGGGCCTTTAGCCATGAAGCATCTCCCAATTCCTTCATTTGGTGAGTCAAATATGTCATAGGAGTTGGTTGACACAAGTGCTAGACCGGCAACACCTTCATCTTGAGTATATTCGGAGTCGGAGTGATAACTTCTTTCGGAGTGTTGGTCGGAGTCGGAGCCGGATACCCATTCACCAACATGAGCTTGATGTCTTCGTTTTGTGTAGCTCCTTGATGATTTGTCCTTCCTTTCCGGATCCTTGCTTCTTCGAGACGTTCTTCGTTCATAACGATCATCTCTACTCCTCCTCTCTTTTGGTGGTGATTCTTCTCTTCTACTTCTCCTTTTGGGTGAATCTTCTCTTCTTTTGTAGGGAGTCGTACACTCATTGGAGTAGTGTCCGGGTCTTCTGCAATTGTAGCAATTACGCTCACGACTTGAAGGTCTTTTGTCATTGTAGGACCTTGACTTGGAACTTCTTTCCTTGCTTCTACTCTTGTAGAACTTGTTGAAGTTCTTCACCATTAGGCTCAATTCCTCATTGAAGGTTTGTTTCTCACTTGATGATGTAGGAGCATCACATGAGGCTTTGTAAGCACCACTTGACTTGTTGTGAAGCTCTTACTTATCCTTGAGTGACATCTCATGAGCAACAATTCTTCCAATGACTTCCATTGGCTTGAGATCTTTGTAGTTGGGCATCATTTGGATTAATGTGCATATGGTATCATATTTTCCATCCAAGGCTCTTAGGATCTTCTTGATGATGAATCTATCGGTCATCTCCTCACTTCCTAAGCCAGCAATCTCATTTGTGATGAGAGCAAGCCTAGAGTACATTTCAGCGACACCTTACCATCCTTCATTTTGAACTTGTCAAGTTGACTTTGAAGCACATCCAATTTGGATTCCTTGACGGAGTCGGTACCTTCATGCATATCAATCAAAGTATCCCAAATTTCCTTTGCATTCTCAAGACGGCTGATTTTGTTGAATTCTTCGGGGCACAATCTGTTGAAGAGGATATCGCAAGCTTGAGCATTATATTGCAGCATCTTCAACTCTTTTGCGGTAGCTTCACGGTTCGGTTCTCTCCCATCAATGAATTCACCTTGCAAGCCAATACACACAATAGCCCAAACGGCGGGGTTATGCCCAGGAATATGCATTTTCATCTTATGCTTCCAACTAGCAAAATTTGCACCATCAAAGTAAGGACCTCTACGGTGGTAATTTCCCTCGCTAGACGCCATACTCTCCTAGGTTGTGAAACCAAGGCTATGATCACCAAAAGCTATGGAAATCAAGGCAAATGGAGACCAAAGCTCTGATACCACTTGTAGGATCGAAAGTATGTCTAGAGGAGGGTGATTAGACTACTTGACCAAATAAAAATCTATCCTTTTCCCAATTTTAAGTCTTGGCAAATTTTAGCAACTTAGAACAAGTCAAGCAATCAACCTACACATGCAAGTCTAAGAGTATAGCAGGGGAATGTAAAACATTGCATATGAAGGTAAAGGGAGGAGTTTGGAGGGAGCAAACGCAATGTAGACGCGGAGATTTTTTTTGTGGTTCCGATAGGTGGTGCTATCGTACAACCACGTTGATGGAGACTTCAACCCGTGAAGGGTAACGGTTGTGCGAGTCCACGGAGGGCTCCACCCATGAAGGGTCCATGAATAAGCAACCTTGTCTATCACACCATGGCCATCGCCCACGAAGGACTTGCCTCACTAGGGTAGATCTTCACGAAGTAGGCGATCTCCTTTCCCGTACAAACTCCTTGGTTCAACTCCACAATCTTGACGGAGGCTCCCAAGTGACACCTAACCAATCTAGGAGACACCACTCTCCAAAAGGTAATAGATGGTGTGTTGATGATGAACTCGTTGCTCTTGTGCTTCAAATGATAGTCTCCCCAACACTCAACTATCTCACACAGATTAGGATTTGGTGGAAAGATGATTTGAGTGGAAAGCAACTTGGGGAAGGCTAGAGATCAAGATTCTTGTGGTTGGAATGGAATATCTTGGTCTCAACACATGAGTAGGTGGTTCTCTCTCAGAAAATGAATGCTGGAAGTGTAGGCACGTTCTGATGGCTCTCTCCATGAATGAAGAGGGGTGGAGGGGTATATATAGCCTCCACACAAAATCTAACCGTTACACACAATTTACCAAACTCGGTGGGGCCAAATCATAAAACTCGGTCAGACCGATCATCCCTCTTTTTATGTGAGATTATGTTATGTTATGCCCTAATCCATGCCATGCCAATCACTGAACTTTCTGAAATGATCATCTTGAAACAGTTCAATGAGCTATATGTTGTTAGTAATTACCAAAACCACCCAGGATAGTTGCACTTACACAAAGGTACCGAAAGGGCAAGTAAAAGTGGTCTTTTCCTGATCATCTTTTGACACATGTATTTGAGAAAAACCAGAATAGCCATCTAGAAAGGAAAATTGTGTATGTTTGGATAGTCTTTCTAGCATCTGATCAATAAAAGGTAGAGGGTAATGATATTTTCTAGTAGCTTTGTTTAATTTGCGAAAATCAATTACATATTCTATAACCTGTAACAATTCTTTGTGGAATCAATTCATTCCTATCATTAGGAACAACAGTAATACCTCCCTTCTTAGGGACACAATTGATAACCCACAAGTATAGGGGATCGCAATAGTTTCGAGGGTAGAGTATTCAACCCAAATTTATTGATTTGACACAAGGGGAGCCAAAGAATATTCTCAAGTATTAGTAGTTGAGTTGTCAATTCAACCACACCTGGATAACTTAGTATCTGCAACAAAGTATTTAGTAGCAAAGTAGTATGGAAGTAACGGTAACGGTAGCAAAAGTAACAGTAGTAGTTTTGTAGTAATTGTAACAGTGACAACGGAAAAGTAACTAAGCAAAGAACAATATGTGGAAAGCTCGTAGGCATTGGATCGATGATGGAGAATTATGCCGGATGTGATTCCTCATGCAATAGTTATAACATAGGGTGACACAGAACTAGCTCCAATTCATCAATGTAATGTAGGCATGTATTCCCAATATAGTCATACGTGCTTATGGAAAAGAACTTGCATGACATCTTTTGTCCTACCCTCCCGTGGTAGCGGGGTCCTAATGGAAACTAAGGGATATTAAGGCCTCCTTTTAATAGAGTACCGGACCAAAGCATTAACACTTAGTGAATACATGAACTCCTCAAACTACGGTCATCACCGGGAGTGGTCCCGATTATTGTCACTTCAGGGTTAACGGATCATAACACATAATAGGTGACTTGTAACATCCCAAAATTCTAAATTTTGGAATGTTATATTAAATAAATAATTGTGATTGTTTGTTTGATTTTTGTGCGATTGATTGTGTGAAATTGAGTGGAATTGAAACTTTCGAAAGTTGCATGAGAGGGAATAAAAGGACTTTCCCAAAATGTTTCATCTTGCATTTTGATCTCCTTGAATTCAAATTAATTTCATCACAAAACCCTAGAGTGAAGATAATATGACTTCTTTCATTTAAAGAAATGAAAATAGGGTGGAGAAGATTTGAATTCCATTTGAGAATATTTCAACTCCGAAACTGTATGCCACTCAAGGATTTTTCATGAGAGAAGGTAATAGGACTTCTTCAAAATATATGAAATAGAGTGGGGAGTGATGAGGACCACTTTTGAAATTTATTTGAATCACTTTTGAAAAAGTTTTCCATTTGGAGTTTCAAGATCATTTCTATGAAATAAAGAGAGGGGATAAAATGACCTTCTAAAATATAAAAGAGTTGGGAAAATTCAGTAGAATATTATTTGGAGTTGTTGGAGTTTATTTGGTATTTATTATATTGGCCAAAAGTGCATTTATTGCATTATAAAATTATTTTCAAAATCTACTATGCTTGATTAAATGTTCACTGTGCTCTACATATTCCAAGATAATTTTAGAAATTATCTTGGTATTTTTAGGAGTTCATTTGAATTGTTTAGGGCTACTTTAGTCTTCGGTTAAAAAAACACACGCACACACGCGCTGGCCAGCCGGCCCAGCAGCCACCCAGCTGCGCGGCCCACTGGCCAACTGGCCAGCTGGCCCGGTGCCCCGACCGGCCAGGCCGTCCCAGGTCGCCCGAGCGCCCTTCGCTCGCCCGCCTCTTCTCTCGCTCGCATGCAGCGTTCGCTGCAGATGGGGCCCAGCCCCAACGTCTTCAACCTCCCGAGCCACACGGGATAAACACCGTGCTCGCGCTCCCGCAACCACCGGTGCCATTGCCCTCGGGATAAGCCTTATCCCGCAGCCCCGAGCACCCCTCTCCGCGCCTATATAAGCCCCGGAGCCCCCTCTCTCCATTCTGCCACGTTGCTCCTCCTCATGCCGCTCACATCGCTCGCCCCGTTCGTTTGGATCTCGCCGGCCGGAGCTACCTTGCCGCTTCATTCTGCCATCCGTAAGGCCGCCTCGACCACGTTCTTCTTCACCAAGATACTGCCCGAGTCCGTGCGCATCCGGTTAACATCTCTTTTGCCCCTAGGGACCACCGGAGACGCCGCCTCAACGAAGCCCGAGTTCGCCGGAGCACCGGAGCTCCGCCGCCTCCCTCCGCCCCGTCCGGTGCACGCCGACGCCCGCCGTCACCACCATCCGGTCGCCCGCACCACGACGGTCCCCTTCGCCTTCTTCCCCGCCGCAGGAGACCACCGCAGCCGCTGCCCCGTCACCGCCTGATGCCGACGCCGTCGTCTCCTGCTCATCGACGTCGCCGTTGTAAGACGACCCTCTCCTCCCATTCGTTTAGTTCCGGTTTTTTAATTGAATCGGTACCGGTTAACCGCGGTTTAGTAAACCATTTGGTTTAGTTAAACCGCCCTCGGTTTAGTTTAGTTTAAGCCGCGGTGGCTGTTTCAGTTAGTTTGCGGCCATTCGCCGAATAGCTTCCGCAGTGAACGTTGCTTGGCCACCCGCAATCCGCCATGTGGCCAGGACCTGTTCGCAGTAAATTTTGTTTTTTTCTCTTTATGTTTGGTCCCTAGAAATTGTAGATTGATCCCCGAGCTTAGATTAGCCACAACTTTTTAACCGTAGATCCAAACTCAGTGAAACCAGCGACAAATCCTTCGTACTGTTTAGATCTACCCGGTGGTATCATTTGTGTAAACTTTTTTCAGATTCAAATTTGAAATTATTCAGATTTGAATTCAAACTTCAAATGGCCATATCTTCTAAACCGTAGCTCAGTTTGAGTTGAATCTTTTTGTACTTTGTCACCGTAGCCCAACCCTATCACTTGGACCATTCTCACAGTATTTTCACACAAGTAGGATATGTCCATGATAGATTGACCACTATGCATTGTATGCACCATAGTTCACGTCACATTTTTTAACCTCATGTCATATGTTGTTTTGCACTTAGAATACTTTTGTGATGGTTGAGTGTGTTGGATTTTCATTTGGTTTTTCCGAGTCTTTTCATGTTGCATGTTATTTGGTTCTCTGAAATGATTGCTTATGTGAATGCAATGTTTGACTTTATAGATTTTCATCAGAGAGTGACGAATAGTTCTATTAAGTAAAATTTCTGAGAGCGATATAATCTTCATCAACTATTATCAGGCAAGTTCACATTTGACCATTCTTCCAATTACCTATGTTTATATTATGCAATTAGTCCTTTTGTGGTAGGATTGCATGGTAGGACTTATTGTTGCCAGATGGCTATGCCGTTACCTAGTAGTTCATTTGAGGTAGGTCTGATCTATACATCCTTGTCACCACCGTGTAAGTTTATTTTTGCCTCGCTAAATGTAGACGTGGTTTGGGAAGTGAACATGGTGAGACATGAGTGACAAAGTAGTAAGCAGGACCAAGACTTGTAAATGAACTACCTAGGCGGTATTTGGTTTGAATGGTGGCGAAGTGCAGTGGGAGCATGCATGGTTAATCCATGGTGGTGCACCACTAGTGGTCGGCCGCCCAGGCTCAAAGAGATCAATCGTATTCTCATGTCTAGAAGCTTACGTGTGCAGCCACAAGCCAATATGGGCTCTGGCTTAGTTGAGTAGTTAGTGTGACCCCTTCCGGGATGGTCTAGCAGATGTAGAATGAGTAGGTGTACCGGCCTATCCGTGGGTTAAGGGGAAATACTTTCGAAAGACTATGTCTCGGTCATCCTGTTCTCAAACACCAGGCAGTGCGAGAATTTCAAGGGAGGCGATCGAGTCTTGTGGGGAAAAGTGCGCAAACCTCTGCAGAGTGTTAAAACCTAATCGATTAGCCGTGTCCCCGGTTACGGACAACTTGAGCATCTAGTAGTGAAAATGCCGGGAGATCTCCTCGCCTTTAATTAAATAGTTGGGTTTTAAATGAAACTTGGGATTGGATTGAGTTGGGTTTGCCAACTCATCCTATGCTATACTGTAGTGATGGAATAATATCTTTTATTCTAAGGAAAAACTAGCTTTATGCAAAAACTAAACTTAGAGCTTTCCACCAGCCAAATTGCATGTACAAATAGGTTCATTATTCTTATGATGTGACTTGCCAGTACATTCAATGTACTGACCTACAGGGCTGCAACGTCTTATGTTGCAGGAATTTCTACGATGAGTAAGAGTTACGTTGCAGGGTTACGGTCTACACTCAACGTGCCGTTGGCGTTCATGGGACTCCACACCCATTCGATTGTTTCCGCTGAGACTTATGAGGTATATATCAGTTTTACGTTATTTATACATGTGATTGCACTTTGATATATACATCGATGTACTGTGCGTGCCAGCATACCGATCCAGGGATGGCACAGATACACAGAGGCTTGACCGTTTGAGGTCGGGTCGCTACAAGATGGTATCAGAGCACATGTTGACTGTAGGACGTGACCCTAGAAACTGGAAAGCCCTTAGGAAAGGATTTCTCTAAAACTTTATTTTCAAAAAGATCCTTTACCTCTCTTCTTTTCTGAGCTTTATCAAATCTTTCCTTTTACCCCAAATAGTTAGACAATACCCCTTTTCCCTTTGACCACACGGAGGATTAACTGATGAGACCACTCCGAGAAGGACAAGGTATCATACTTCACCATACACTAGAAGAATAAATGCTACGACAGTCGAAGACTCGAAGAATATGAAGACACGGAAGAATTCCAAGATTTATATGACCTTTAGAAGACCAAACCCTTGTTGTATACTCACGTTAGATGCGATGATTTGTGAGCTGTCATATTTTGTATGTGTTTTCCGACAGCAACAAATAAAACCATTTACAAAACTATATTGTTTGTATTGTGTGTATCTCTCTCTATCCCTCTCCCGTATCTCATCCCAAAACCCTTGGACCCAATAGATGATGAATGAAGATGGGCTTGTATTCTCTGGACCGATCACTCAGTGGGAGGCAGAGCTATGGATTCAAAACATGGAGAATCACTTCGGGAGCAATTTAGTTGCAAGGAAGTATGAGGTTCAATACGCTCTTCAGTACTTTACAAAAAGTGCTGCAACCTGGTGGAAAATGCATCATGCCATACAAGGATGTAATGGAGCAAAAACTTGGGAGGAATTGAAGAAGACTCTGTTGGGATCCCGTCTTATCTGGAAGCATGGTGATAACCCGACGAAGAAACCTTGTGCCTGCAAGATATGCGGAGAAATAGGACACACCCATGAAGAACACAAGGATGGATGCCATCATTGTGAAGGAAATCACCAAGCTGAAGAATGCCCAACTAGGCAGGTTACTTGTTCTTGTGTGAAGGAACCACGCACTACCCTGCCCAGTGTCATATTTACCCCAAGGTACAAGAAATTACCAAGCAGCAGAAGGAAGCAATGAAAGAAGCCCTCAGGGAAAGTTTAAAAGAACCTGTGATGAAGGAAGATGTTGACGACCCTAATGCAGAAGGCCTAAACAGATTTTACTCCAATGCGTGCTATTCATGTGGAGAAGAAGGACATTTTTCACTGTATTGCATGAAGCAAAGCCAAGAGTATCTGGGAGACTTCCCGACAGAAGAAGTGGAGTTTGATCGACAAGAGATAGAAGAATTGGTCGGAACAAAGAAGTCAAGGAAGAGAAAGAGCATGTGTCCCCAGAACAACCCAATTTCTGCAGAAAAGGACCTGAGTCATATCACTTGTTACAAGTGCAAGGATCTAGGACATTACGCTAGCAAATGCCCAGCAAGGAAGCCAAGAACCCAATGAACCAAGATAGCCACCAAGAAGCCCCTGGATTTGTCTGATGTCATTTGTTTATGCTGCAAGGAAGTAGGGCATTTTGCCAGAGAATGTTCAGACCCGAGGAAAGCTTGAGCAGAGTAGTTGAGATCTTGATATTGGAATAAAGCATGTAATAAATGTGGAACACACTTTTATTTTCATTGTGGATGTTGAGTTGAGTTATGAACTGGAAATTGTAATAGCTCGTGAAGCAATAAAAGTTGATATGTTTGGAATCTCATATGAAATGTTATGAGTTGTTTTGTTGATTGTGAGTACCTCTCTCACTGTCTCACCCAGACTAAAACCTTGAACCCATGGACAAGCTGACCCCAAAAGTTTTCCAGAAAATAACCACATTTCACCCAAGGAAATACATACAGTGCCCTGAGTACCCCTTCTATCTTATACCTGCAGATGACAACCCTTTACGAGTCTTTTCTCAAGGGCCCGTAAACGATCATGACACTGACTAGTGATCAGGATTACCCGAAGATCCTGAAGGACATGATGAAGCATATTCATCTTGAAGGAGATGCAGTCTACAAAGGTTATCCTTTCATGGAGAATGGAGTTGAACTTTGGTACGTGGAGGTACACCTCCACCGTGTGAAGGGAGTTTGCCCAAAGACTATGGGGCAATACTTTTCCATTTCTCGAGTACCACTAGCAACATTCTTTGACTCTGTTCGTGAAGCTGCGATGGAATCCATACGTCAGATTGGAGAAATACTAGAAGCAAGACTCCGTCACACTCAGGAATACCTCAGGGAGGTACATGCAGAGATGATGGAGATGAAGCTCATGGCCACCACGATGAAGCAGAACATCGATGATTTGAAGGATCATATCGCACAATTCTAGTGGGACTGAAGCATCTTCAAGAACGGCAAATGAATAAAGATGGAAGTAATGCCTGACCATAACAAACTATGTGGATGGCAGCTTTTGTAATAGAGTACTTTTGAAATTTGAGTTTTGAGTAGTGGTTAAGGATATAATAAAGGATTTGATATGAAGAGAATATGAATTATGGATGAACCATTGCATTTTTTTGGCGATACTTGTCTGTGTGAACACTTGACCAATGGAAAGGAAAATGTATTCCGCAGAGTGGAGTTTGGACAAAATGCATTAGAGTTTTGTTTTATTTATGATGGTTACCCCAAGAGTATGAAGGAATGAAGTACAATTGGATTTAAAGGAGATGTAATGTTGGAATATAAGGAACAATAGTAACTCCAAGGATGAGTTAAAGATATACAAGTGTTGAAGTGGGCCATAACCCACAGGACCAGGATTTATAAAGAAGCAAGCACAGCCTTGTTGCAGAAAGAATTCTGGAAGAAGTTGTGATTTCATCAGCAGACGTTCCATAGGAGGTTACGTAAACCTAAGAGTTGTGAAGAAACGATAGAGGGTTTTGTTTGGCTTGCAGAACCATTGGATTTACCCGAACCCAGTTCGTGGAGAAGAGAAGTTCTGCAATGCTTGTGAGGATGCCCAAGTGTTAGAATACGTGATTCACTATCTGCGTATGTGGTAATGATTCAAGTACGGGATGGATTGGCCCCCATACCGGAGACTTCTATCATGTGCTATCATATGTTGATGGAAAATCAGAGAGCCTTAAAAACCTAGAAGAGTGTCGACCCAAAAAACCAAAAGCCTTAGAATGGCAGGACGATGGAAACCCTGTACACGCACCCGTTGCCAACCGTAGGTTATACGGTGAGATTCAACCCAGACCCATTTCCTGCAGGAGGAACCAAAAAAAATTCGAGCACCATGAGGCTTTCGGTAGTTGTTTAGCATTGGCGCCAGACCTGTCAAGTCTTAGAAGGATCTTATTTGATGCAAGAACTCCAGATTTTGAGGAAAAGATCATGCCCTTACCGGAAGAGCACAAGTGAAGGAGTTATCTTAAAGAATATAAGAAGACCGACACCGTCAACGCAAAGGATGGAGTACATGAGTTTTGCTGGAACCTTAACCATGCTTCAAGGGTGGTAGCACCCCATACCTTGTGTTGATGAATTAAATTTCAAGAAGACCCCCAAACCTAACCTTCTTTCTAGCCTCTCCGAATCTCGATGACGAGATTCCTTTTAAGGGTGGTAGTTTGTAACATCCCAAAATTCTAAATTTTGGAATGTTATATTAAATAAATAATTGTGATTGTTTGTTTGATTTTTGTGCGATTGATTGTGTGAAATTGAGTGGAATTGAAACTTTTGAAAGTTGCATGAGAGGGAATAAAAGGACTTTCCCAAAATGTTTCATCTTGCATTTTGATCTCCTTGAATTCAAATTAATTTCATCACAAAACCCTAGAGTGAAGATAATATGACTTCTTTCATTTAAAGAAATGAAAATAGGGTGGAGAAGATTTGAATTCCATTTGAGAATATTTCAACTCGGAAACTTTATATCACTCAAGGATTTTCCATGAGAGAAGATAATAGGACTTCTTCAAAATATATGAAATAGAGTGGGGAGTGATGAGGACCACTTTTGAAATTTATTTGAATCACTTTTGAAAAAGTTTTCCATTTGGAGTTTCAAGATCATTTCTATAAAATAAAGAGAGGGGATAAAATGACCTTCTAAAATATAAAAGAGTTGGGAAAATTCAGTAGAATATTATTTGGAGTTGTTGGAGTTTATTTGGTATTTATTATATTGGCCAAAAGTGCATTTATTGCATTATAAAATTATTTTCAAAATCTTCTATGCTTGATTAAATGTTCACTGTGCTCTAGATATTCCAAGATAATTTCAGAAATTATCTTGGTATTTTTAGGAGTTCATTTGAATTGTTTAGGGCTACTTTAGTCTTCGGTTAAAAAAACACACGCATGCACGCGCTGGCCAGCCGACCCAGCAGCCACCCAGCCGCGCGGCCCACTGGCCAGTTGGCCTAGTGCCCCGACCGGCCAGGCCGTCCCAGGCCGCCCGAGCGCCCTTCGCTCGCCCGCCTCTTCTCTTGCTCGCATGCAACGTTTGCTGCAGATGGGGCCCAGCCCCAACGTCTTCAACCTCCCGAGCCACACGCGATAAACACCGCGCTCGCGCTCCCGCAACCACCGGCGCCATTGCCCTTGGGATAAGCCTTATCCCGCAGCCCCGAGCACCCCTCTCCGCGCCTATATAATCCCCGGAGCCCCCTCTCTCCATTCTGCCACTTCGCTCCTCCTCACGCCGCTCACATCGCTCGCCCCATTCGTTTGGATCTCGCCGGCCGGAGCTACCTTGCCGCTTCGTTCTGCCATCCGTAAGGCCGCCTCGACCACGTTCTTCTTCACCAAGATACTGCCCGAGTCCGTGCGCATCCGGTTGACATCTCTTTTGCCCCTAGGGACCGCCGGAGACGCCGCCTCGACGAAGCCTGAGTTCGCCGGAGCACCGGAGCTCCGCCGCCTCCCTCCGCCCCGTCCGGTGCACGCCGACGCCCGCCGTCACCACCATCCGGTTGCCCGCACCACGAAGGTCCCCTTCGCCTTCTTCCCCGCCGTAGGAGACCACCGCAGCCGCCGCCCCATCACCGCCCGATGCCGGCGCCGCCGTCTCCTGCTCGTCGACGTCGCCGCTGTAAGACGACCCTCTCCTCCCGTTCGTTTAGTTCCTTTTTTTAATTGAATCGGTACCGGTTAACCACGGTTTAGTAAACCATTTGGTTTAGTTAAACCGCCCTCGGTTTAGTTTATTTTAAGCCGCGGCGGCTGTTTCAGTTAGTTTGCAGCCATTCGCCGAATAGCTTCCGCAGCGAACGCTGCTTGGCCACCCGCAATCCGCCATGTGGCCAGGACCTGTTCGCAGTAAATTTTGTTTTTTTTTCTCTTTATGTTTGGTCCCTAGAAATTGTAGATTGATCCCCGAGCTTAGATTAGCCACAACTTTTTAACCGTAGATCCAAACTCAGTGAAACCAGCGACAAATCCTTCGTATTGTTTAGATCTACCCGGTGGTATCATTTGTGTAAACTTTTTTCAGATTCAAATTTGAAATTATTCAGATTTGAATTCAAACTTGAAATGGCCATATCTCCTAAACCGTAGCTCAGTTTGAGTTGAATCTTTTTGTACTTTGTCACCGTAGCCCAACCCTATCACTTGGACCATTCTCACAGTATTTTCACACAAGTAGGATATGTCCATGATAGATTGACCACTATGCCTTGTATGCACCATAGTTCACGTCACATTTTTGAACCTCATGTCATATGTTGTTTTGCACTTAGAATACTTCTGTGATGGTTGAGTGTGTTGGATTTTCATTTGGTTTTTCCGAGTCTTTTCATGTTGCATGTTATTTGGCTCTCTGAAATGATTGCTTATGTGAATGCAATGTTTGACTTTATAGATTTTCGTCGGAGAGTGACGAATAGTTCTATTAAGTAAAATTTCTGAGAGCGATATAATCTTCATCAACTATTATCAGGCAAGTTCACATCTGACCATTCTTCCAATTACCTATGTTGATATTATGCACTTAGTCATTTTGTGGTAGGATTGCATGGTAGGACTTATTGTTGCTAGATGGCTATGCCGTTACCTAGTAGTTCATTTGAGGTAGGTCTGATCTATACATCCTTGTCACCACCGTGTAAGTTTATTTTTGCCTCGCTAAATGTAGACGTGGTTTGGGAAGCGAACATGGTGAGACATGAGTGACAAAGTAGTAAGCAGGACCAAGACTTGTAAATGAACTACCTGGGCGGTATTTGGTTTGAATGGTGGCGAAGTGCAGTGGGAGCATGCATGGTTAATCCATGGTGGTGCACCACTAGTGGTCGGCCGCCCAGGCTCAAAGAGATCAATCGTATTCTCATGTCTAGAAGCTTACGTGTGCAGCCACAAGCCAATATGGGCTCTGGCTTAGTTGAGTAGTTAGTGTGACCCCTTCCGGGATGGGCTAGCAGATGTAGAATGAGTAGGTGTACCGACCTATCCGTGGGTTAAGGGGAAATACTTTCGAAAGACTATGTCTCGGTCATCCTAATCTCAAACACCAGGCAGTGCGAGAATTTCAAGGGAAGCGATCGAGTCTTGTGGGGAAAAGTGCGCAAACCTCTGGAGAGTGTTAAAACCTAATCGATTAGTCGTGTCCCCGGTTACGGACAACTTGAGCATCTAGTAGTGAAAATGCCGGGAGATCTCCTCACCTTTAATTAAACAGTTGGGTTTTAAATGAAACTTGGGATTGGATTGAGTTGGGTTTGCCAACTCATCCTATGATATACTGTAGTGATAGAATAATATCTTTTATTCTAAGGAAAAACTAGCTTTATGCAAAAAACTAAACTTAGAGCTTTCCACCAGCCAAATTGCATGTACAAATAGGTTCATTGTTCTTATGATGTGACTTGCCAGTACATTCAATGTACTAACCTACAGGGCTGCACCGTCTTATGTTGCAGGAATTTCTACGACAAGTAAGAGTTACGTTGCAGGGTTACGGTCTACACTCAACTTGCCGTTGGCGTTCATGGGACTCCACACCCGTTCGATTGTTTCCGCTGAGACTTATGAGGTATATATCAGTTTTACGTTATTTATACATGTGATTGCACTTTGATATATACATCGATGTACTGTGCGTGCCAGCACACCGATCCAGGGATGGCACAGATACACAGAGGCTTGACCGTTTGAGGTCGGGTCGCTACATGACTATAGACTTGCAAGATAGGATCAAGAACTCACATATATTCAGGAAAACATAATAGGTTCAGATCTGAAATCATGGCACTCGGGCCCTAGTGACAAGCATTAAGCATAGCAAAGTCATAGCAACATCAATCTCAGAACATAATGGATACTAGGGATCAAACCCTAACAAAACTAACTCGATTACATGGTAAATCTCATCCAACCCATCACCGTCCAGCAAGCCTACGATGGAATTACTCACGCACGGCGGTGAGCATCATGAAATTGGTGATGGAGGAAGGTTGATGATGACGATGGCAACAGATTCCCCTCTCCGGAGCCCCGAACGGACTCCAGATCAGCCCTCCTGAGAGAGATTAGGGCTTGGCGGCGGCTTCGTATCGTAAAACGCGATGAATCCTTCTCTCTGATTTTTTTTCTCCCCGAACGTGAATATATGGAGTTGGAGTTGAGGTCGGTGGAGCACCAGGGGGCCCACGAGGTAGGGGGCGCGCTCAACGGGTAGGCGCGCCCCCCACCCTCGTGGACAGGGTGTGGGCCCCCTGGCCTTGATTCTTTCGCTAGTATTTTTTATTAATTCCAAAAATATTCTCCGTGAAGTTTCAGGTCATTCTGAGAACTTTTATTTCTGCACAAAAATAACACCATGGTAATTTTGCTGAAAACAGCGTCAGTCCGGGTTAGTTCCATTCAAATCATGCAAGTTAGAGTCCAAAACAAGGGCAAAAGTGTTTGGAAAAGTAGATACGATGGAGACGTATCAACAATGTACGGGACTTATCCATCTACTATCAGCAATGGGATAAATTATACGTGCCTCCAGAAGCTTTAGTATTTCATTTCTTACCACTTCTTTCATCTTAGGATTTAACTGTCGTTGGTGATCAACAACTGGTTTAGCATCATGCTCCAAATTAATTTTGTGCTGACATAGAGTGGGACTAATGCCCTTAAGATCATCAAGAGTACATCCAATAGCGGCACGGTGCTTCTTCGGAGTTTTCAATAATTTCTTTTCTTCATGCTCTGAAAGGTTA
This sequence comes from Triticum aestivum, assembly GCF_018294505.1. Taxonomy (NCBI): domain Eukaryota; kingdom Viridiplantae; phylum Streptophyta; class Magnoliopsida; order Poales; family Poaceae; genus Triticum; species Triticum aestivum. Next base: position 127,221,884 of record NC_057808.1, read on the forward strand.
GCACTAATAATAACAGGATATATCTTCTTTTCATCAAGGTAAGCATATTTCAAAGTATCAGGTAATTGTTTAAGCTCGAACACGAGATCACCCTTGGGTGGAGGAGGATCTCCAAGGATTTCAATAGGCAAATTGTGTTTCAAAACAGACCCTTGATTAAAGAATATTTCATCTATTTCCCTTCTTTCATTCATAAACATGTTGTTTTCATGGTCTAGCAAATATTGTTCTAAAGGATCAGTAGGAGGCACGGCAATAGAAGCAAGACCAATAGTTTCATCTTTACTAGCCAATTCTTTATCATGGGGTTGTCTATGAAATTTAGAGAAATTAAAATCATGAGACATATACCCTAAACCAACAGTAACAGTATCTTTCTCGCAGTCTATCTTAGCATTAACGATATTCAAGAAAGGTCTACCAAATATAATGGGACAAAGATCATCCTGTGGGGAAGCAAGAACAAGAAAATCAGTAGGGTATTTTATTTTCCCACACAAGACTTTAACATCTCTAACAATCCCGATTGGTGATATAGTATCTCTATTAGCAAGCTTAATAGTAACATCAATATCTTCTATCTTAGCAGGTGCAATACCAGATAACCCACAAGTATAGGGGATCAATTGTAGCCTCTTTCGATAAGTAAGAGTGTCGAACCCAACGAGGAGCTAAAGGTAGAACAAATATTCCCTCAAGTTCTATCGACCACCGATACAACTCTACGCACGCTTAATGTTCGCTTTACCTAGAACAAGTATGAAACTAGAAGTACTTTGTAGGTGTTTGTTGGATAGGTTTGCAAGATAATAAAGAGCACGTAAATAAAAGCTAGGGGCTGTTTAGATAAAGACACGACTAAATTAGTTTTAGTAAAGAGCTTGTTGTCACGAGAAAGTTATTTGTCCCTAGGCAATCGATAACTAGACCGGTAATCATTATTGCAATTTTATTTGAGGGAGAGGCATAAGCTAACATACTTTCTCTACTTGGATCATATGCACTTATGATTGGAACTCTAGCAAGCATCCACAACTACTAAAGATCATTAAGGTAAAACCCAACCATAGCATTAAAGCATCAAGTCCTCTTTATCCCATACGCAAACAACCTACTTACTCGGGTCTGTGCTTCTGTCACTCACGCCACCCACCATAAGCAAATCATGAACATATTGCAAAACCCTACAGCGGGGATCCCTCACGCTTGCGCGACACGGAGAGCACCATAGGACAGCACCAATAATAAAACATGCAACTCAAACCAATCTTGATCATCAAATAGCCCATAGGACAAAACAGATCTACTCAAACATCATAGGATAGCCATACATCATTGGGAAATAATATATAGCATTGAGCACCATGTTTAAGTAGAGATTACAGCGGGCAAGAGAGAGGTTACACCGCTTCATAGAGGGGGGAAGAGTTGGTGATGATGGCGGTGAAGTTATTGGTGAAGATTGCGGTGATGATGATGGCCACGACGGCGTTCCAGCGCCACCGAAAGAGAAGGGGGGAGGGGGGCCCTTCGTATTCTTCTTCCTTGACCTCCTCCCTAGATGGGAGAAGGGTTTCCCCTCTAGTCCTTGGCCTCCATGGCGTGGGAGGGGCGAGAGCCCCTCCGAGATTGGATCTATCTCTCTGTTTCTCTCTGTTTCTGCGTTCTGTTCTGCTGCCCTTTCACCGTTTCTTTTATATCCGGAGATCCGTAACTCCGATTGGGTTGAAACCTTCGCCCAGATCTTTTTCCAAAAATTAGCTTTCTTACGGCAAAAGTAGAGCATCAACCGCCTTACGAGGGGCCCACGAGGGTGGGGGCGCGCCTGCCTGTAGTGGTCATGGGCCCCACCCTCGTGGCCACCTCGGGCACCGTCTCGCGTTGATTTTCTTCCCAAAAATCACAAATATTCCAAAATAATTATTCGTCCATTTTTATCTCGTTTGGATTCCGTTTGATATGGATATTCTGCGAAACCAAAAACATGCAACAGACATGAACTGGCACTGGGCACTAGATCAATATGTTAGTCCCAAAAATAGTATAAAAAGTTGCCAAAAAGTATATGGAAGTTGTAGAATATTGGCATGGAACAATCAAAAATTATAGATACGACGGAGACGTATCAATACCGTTTACAATTTCTTGGTATAAGGTATAAGGAATTGCACTCACACTAGCACCCACATCACATAAGCCATGATAACAATGACCTCCTATTTTAACGGAAACAACAGGCATGCCAACAACGGGTCTATGCTTATCTTTAATATCAGGTTTAGCAATTCTAGCAGCTTCATCACAGAAATAAATAACATGCCCATCAATATTATCGACCAAGACATCTTTAACCATAGAAATACTAGGTTCAACTTTAATTTTCTCAGAGGGTGTAGGTGTTCTAGTATAACTCTTATGAACCATAGTTGAAGCTTTAGCATGATCCTTTATTCTAATAGGAAAAGGTGGTTTCTCAATATAAGCAGTGGGAACAATAGGATCAACATTATAAGTAATAGTTTCTTCTTCAACTTTAATAGGTTCAACTACTTTCACTTCAATGGGAGGATGATATTTAAACCACTTCTCCTTGGGGAGTCCATATTTAGTGCTAAATTCACGAAAAGCATCGGTATCCATAAAAGATTTAACACAATCAAACTTAAGGTTTATACCTGACTCCTTACCTTCTCGAGTTCCCAATCTTCAGAGTTGCGTTTAATTCTTTCCAATAAATCCCATTTGAATTCAATATCCTTCTTCATAAAAGAACTAGTAAAAGAAGTATCGAGCATGGATCGATCATTATGAGAAAGCCGATCATAAAAATTTTGAATAATAATTTCTCTTGAGAGCTCATGATTGGGGCATGAATATAACATTGACTTAAGACTCCCCCAAGCTTGAGCGATACTTTATCCTTCACGAGGCCAAAAATTATATATATAGTTCCGATCATGATGAACCAGATGCATATGATAAAACTTTTGATGAAATTCTAATTTCAATCGGTTGTAGTTCCATGATCCAATATCATCACATAGCCTAAACCATGTCAATGCCTTTCCCTTCAAAGAGAAAGGGAAGACCTTCTTCTTGACCACATCCTCGGACAAACCTGCAAGCTTAAATAATCCATTAACTTCATCCACATAGATTAGGTGCATATGAGGATGTAATGTTCCATCTCCAGCATAAGGATTAGCTAGCAGTTTCTCTATCATACCCGAAGGAATTTCATAATAAATATTTTCAATAGGTGCAGTAGGTTGAGGAGAAACTCTTTGCTCTTCCGGTCGAGGTGAAGATACCCCGAACAAGCCCCTCAAAGGATTATTTTCCATAGTAACAAGTGACCGTAAATTTCAGCACACTATATAAATGTTTCCTTACCAAATTCCACTTACCAAAGGCACCTCACTCCCCGGCAACGGCGCCAGAAAAGAGTCTTGATGACCGACAAGTATAGGGGATCTATCGTAGTCCTTTCGATAAGTAATAGTGTCGAACCCAACGAGGATCAGAAGGAAATGACAAGCGGTTTTCAGCAAGGTATTCTCTGCAAGCACTGAAATTATCGGCAACAGATAGTTGTGTGATAATATAAATCGTAATGGGCAACAAGTAACAAAACTAAATAAGGTGCAGCAAGGTGGCCCAATCCTTTTTGTAGCAAAAGACAAACCTAGACGAACTCTTATATAAAGCAAAGCGCTCCCGAGGACACATGGGAATTGTTGTCAAGTTAGTTTTCATCATGCTCATATGATTCGCGTTCGTTACTTTGATAATTTGATATGTGGGTGGACCGGTGCTTGGGTGCTGCCCTTCCTTGGACAAGCCTCCCATTTATGATTAACCCCCCTCGCAAGCATCCGCAACTACGAAAGAAGAATTAAGATAAATCTAACCATAGCATGAAACATATGGATCCAAATCAGCCCCTTATGAAGCAACACATAAACTAGGGTTTAAGCTTCTGTTACTCTAGCAACCCATCATGTACTTATTACTTCCCAATGCCTTCCCCTAGTCCCAAATCATGGTGAAGTGTCATGTAGCCGACGTTCACATAACACCACTAGAGGAAAGACAACATACATCTCATCAAAATATCGAGCGAATACCAAATTCACATGATTACTTATAACAAGACTTCTCCCATGTCCTCAGGAACAAACGTAACTACTCACAAAGCATATTCATGTTCATAATCAGAGGAGTATTAATTATCATTAAGGTCTGAACACATGATATTTCGCCGAATAAACCAACTAGCATCAACTACAAGGAGTGATCAACACTACTAGCAACCCACATGTACCAATCTGAGGTTTTGAGATAGAGATCGGATACAAGAGAAGAACTAGCATTTGAGAGGAGATGGTGCTGGTGAAGATGTTGATGGAGATTGACCCCCTCTCGATGAGAAGATCATTGGTGATGACGATGGCTTCAATTTCCCCCTCCCCCGGGAAGTTTCCCCGGCAGAACGGCTCCGCCGGAGCCCTAGATTGGTTCTGCCCAGGTTCCGCCTCGAGACAGTGGCGCTTCGTCCTGAAAGCTTCCTTCCGATTTTTCCAGGTCAAAACACACCATATAGCAGAAGATGGGCATCAGGGGCCTGCCAGGTGGACCACAAGACAGGGGGCACGCCCAGGGGGGTAGGGCGCGCCCCACCCTTGTGGATGGCAGGTGGCCCCCTCTGGTGCTTTCTTCGCCCAATATTTTTTATATATTCCAAAAATATTCTCCGTGAAGTTTCAGGACTTTTGGAGTTGTGCATAATAGGTCTCTAATATTTGCTCCTTTTCCAGTCCAGAATTCCAGCTACCGGCATTCTCCCTCTTCATGTAAACCTTATAAAATAAGAGAGAAAAGGCATAAGTATTGTGATATAATGTGTAATAACAGCCCATAATGCAATAAATATCAATATAAAAGCATGATGCAAAATGGACGTATCATACTCCCCCATGCTTAGGCTTTTGGCCATCATGTCCCACGTTGAAGTGCTGGGGTGAGGGCACCGGAGCATCCCACTCCCGAGGTTCCTCCTCAGCCACTGCCTGGGCGTTTCGGTAAGCAATAATGTCTTCACGCACGATCTTGTATCCGCCCCTGGCAATAGAATCAAACAAAGCAGGTGCAGGCAATGGGATAATATCACGGGTATCCACACTGAAAACCAGGTTGTAAGGAATATTATGAATAGAGTTATCAATATCAGTGAACTGGTGATCCTCCATCGCCTGGTGATCTAAATAAACTTTGGGTAAACGATAATCATGTTGGCGGATGTGAACATTAAAGTGACTCGCTAAACGAGTAGCATAAATACCGCCATGAATTTTGCCCTTGGTTCTGTTAAGGTGCAGACGACGTGCAATAATAGCCCCTAGGCTAAAGGTGTTATCGCCGTATAGTGCATGGCGTAAGACAGCGAAATCGGGGGCACTAAGTGCACCAACCTTCTCTCTAGCAAGTAAACACTTCGCGATAAATAGAGCAAAATAATGCACAGAAGGAAACTGCAAGCTAGTGGCAGTGACACTCGATACACCTCTCTCACCTCCCACTGACATAGTACGATAGAAATCCTCAAACTCTGTAGGTCTAGGCTCTCTTATTTCCCCATCTGAAGGGATCAAGCATATATCACAAAAGTCAGTGAGTGGTATCTGATGGGTTTGAGCATATAAATTAAACTGCACCTCAGGAGGATTATTCCTACTCAGAAAATGAAAATCTTGCACAAAGGAATTTGTAAGGAGATGGTATTGTTCATACTCAGTTGCGATCAAGTCGGTTAGCCCGGCATTTGCAGCAAATTGTGCGAACTCTTGATGGATCCTGGACCCATCCATGAAGGGGTTATGCGGTCATTCGCACGGCCGCACCTCCGCCCTTCTCCAAGTATGGAGGTCATTGTTCGATGATTCCCCAATGACTCCCTTAGAGCTTTTCTTGGAGGCAAACTTCCTAAAGAAACTCATCTTATTCCTAGGAACAAAATTCTGAAAAGATTAGTCCACAAAATTTTTGTTAACAAAACTTCACAAGATTGATAGCAACTACTCATAGGGAGGCATAGAGGCTATATTGGGCATTCAAACTACTTAGAACTCTAAGAATTAAATATGCAAGCTCATCTACATCAGCACCCAGAGTAGCAAATTATTCAAAATATAATCCACTAAAGCAAAAACTAATTGGAGCAATGGAGGAGTCAAATGCCAAGTAGCAATCCCCCAAAATAGTTTTGGAAATGGAGCTTCGAGCAAAGAGATCGAAATCCGCGGGTTTGAGAGCATGATACGTCTCCAACGTATCTATATTTTTTGATTGTTCCATGCTATTATATTATCTGTTTTGGATGTTTTATATGCATTAATATGCTATTTTGTATGATTTTTGGGACTAACCTATTAACCTAGAGCCCAGTGCCAGTTTCTATTTTTTCCCTTGTTTTAGAGTTTCGCAGAAAAGGAATACCAAACAGAGTCCAAAAGGAATGAAACTTTCGAGATGATTTTTCTTGGACCAGAAAACATCCACAGGGCTTGGAGTGCATGTCAGGAAAGCCACGAGGTGGCCACAAGGTCGTAGGGCGCGCCCAGGGGGGTAGGGCGCACCCCCACCCTTGTGGGCCCTTCGTGACTCCACCGACCTATTTCTTCCGCCTATATATTCTCAAATATCCCAAAACCTACCAGGGAGCCACGAAACCACTTTTCCACCGCCGCAACCTTCTGTACCCGTGAGATCCCATCTAGGGGCCTTTTCTAGCATCCTGCCGGAGGGGGATTTGATCACGGAGGTCTTCTACATCAACACCATTGCCTCTCCGATGAAGCGTGAGTAGTTTACCACAGACCTACGGGTCCATAGCTAGTAGCTAGGCTTCTTCTCTCTCTTTGATTCTCAATACAAAGTTCTCCTCGATGTTCTTGGAGATCTATTTGATGTAATACTCTTTTGCGGTGTGTTTGTCGAGATCCGATGAATTGTTGATTTATGATCAGCTTATCTATGAATATTATTTTAATCTCCTCTGAATTCTTATATGCATGATTTGATATCTTTGCAAGTCTCTTCGAACTATCGATTTGGGTTGGCCAACTAGATTGCTTTTTCTTGCAATGGGAGAAGTGTTTAGCTTTGGGTTCAATCTTGCGGTGCTCGATCCTAGTGATAGAAGGGGAACCGACACGTATTGTATTATTGCCATAGAGGATAAAAAGATGAGGTTTTCATCATAATGCTTGAGTTAATTCCTCTACATCATGTCATCTTGCTTAAAGCGTTACTCTGTTGTTATGAAATTAATACTCTAGATGCATGCTAGATAGCGGTCGATGTGTGGAGTAATAGTAGTAGATGCAGGCAGGAGTCGGTCTACTTGATACGGACGTGATGCCAATATTCATGATCATTGCCTTAGATATCATCATAACTTTGCTCTTTTCTATCAATTGCTTGGCAGTAATTTGTTCACCCACCGTAATATTTTCTATCTTGAGAGAAGCCTCTAGTGAAACCTATGGCCCCCGGGTCTATTTTCCACATATAATCTTCTATTTTCCATCATATAAGTTTCCGATCTATAATTTTAGTTTCCTATTTACTTTCTTTGCAATCTTTTACTTTTCGTTCCATAAACCAAAAATACCAAAAATATTACTTTACCGTTTATCCATCTCTACCAGATCTCACTTTGCAAATAACCATGAAGGGATTGACAACCCCTTTATCGCATTGGGTGCAAGTTGGTGTTTGTTCGTGCAGGTATTCGGTGGCTTGTTGCGTTGTCTCCTACTGGATTGATACCTTGGTTCTCAAAACCGAGGGAAATACTTACTCTACTTTGCTGCATCACCCTTTCCTCTTCAAGGGAAAAACCAACGCAAGCTCAAGAGGTAGCAGGAAGGATTTCTGGCACCGTTGCCGGGGAGATCTACGCCAAGCCGAGACATACCAAGTAACCATCATAAACTCTCATCCCTCGCATTACATTATCCGCCATTCGCCTCTCGTTTTCCTCTCCCCCACTTCTAAAACGATTTTCGAAAAGTTTTGCCCTTTCTTTGCCCCTTTTACGTTCGTCTTCTTCACTTGCTTTTGTGTGCTCGTGTGTTGGATTGCTTTCCTTGTCACCATGACTCCTCCAAAAAATGTTGACCCTCACCTTAGGAGGTTAGACGATATTGAAAATAATGTTAGAAGCTTCATGTCTTTGCAATTTGAGCATAACAATTTCTTTAGAAACGAGCTCAAGGAGCCGGAAAAGTTTTATGGAATACATGAATAAAGAGCTTGATGATATGTCTAAGGAAGTTTATGGTTTGAGAATTCAGTTTGCGCATCTTGAAAATTTAGTAGGCCAAATTTCTGATAAACAAGCTACTTCAGTAAACAAAATGGCCGCCAAACCAGAGGCTGAAAATAATGATGAAGAACTTAAAGTGATTGATGTGACTCCTATTGAATCTTTGTTTTCCAATATAAATCTTGATAAAGATGGGATTGGAGATGAGTCAACTTTAGTTAGAAGGCGTCCCAATGATTTGGAGTTTTTAGATCTTGATGCAAAAATTGATAAAAGTGGGATTGGAGAGGTCAAAACTTTAGGTAGCAATGAACCCACTCTTTTGGATTTCAAGGAATTTAATTATGATAATTTTTCTTTAATAGATTGTATCTCCTTGTTACAATCCATGTTGAATTCTCCTCATGCTTATAATCAAAACAAAGCTTTTACTAAACATATCGTTGATGCTATGATGCAATCTTTTGAAGAAAAGCTTGAACTGGAAGTTTCTGTCCCTAGAAAACTTTATGATGAGTGGGAACCTACTATTAAGAATAATATTAAAGATTATGAATGCTATGCTTTGTGTGATTTGGGTGCTTGTGTGTCCACGATTCCAAAAACTTTGTGTGATGTGTTAGGTTTCTGTGAATTTGATGATTGTTCCTTAAATTTGCATCTTGCGGATTCCACTATTAAGAAACCTATGGGAAGGATTAATGATGTTCTTATTGTTGCAAATAGGAATTATGTGCACGTAGATTTCATTGTTCTTGATATAGATTGCAATCCTACATGTCCTATTATTCTTGGTAGACCTTTCCTTAGAACGATTGGTGCAATTATTGATATGAAAGAAGGAAACATTAGATTTCAATTTCCGTTAAGGAAAGGCATGGAACACTTCCCTAGAAAGAAAAATAAATTGCCATATGAATCTATTATGAGAGCCACTTATGGATTGCATGCCAAAGATGATAACACTTAGATCTATTCGTGTTTTATGGCTAGCTATGGGCGTTAAACAATAGCGCTTGTTGGGAGGCAACCCAATTTTATTTTTGTTTTTAAATTTTAGGTCCTGTTTAGCAATAAATATTTCATCTAGCCTCTAGTTAGATGTGGTTTTGTGTTTTAGTTAGTGTTTGTGCCAAGTAAGACCTTTGGGATAGCTTACGGTAATAGTTGATTTGATCTTGCTGAAAAACAGAAACTTTTGCGCGCATGAAAATAATTTCATAATTCATAGAAGCGTGCTTTTAAGTTGATTCTTTTTGCAGTAGATTAATAAACAAATTTCTCAGGATTTTTGGAGTTATAGAAGTATTCAAAATATCCAGATTGCTACAAATTGTTCTGTTTTTGACAGATTCTATTTTTCGCGTGTTGTTTGCTTATTTTGATGAATCTATGGCTAGTATTGGGGGGTATGAACCATGGAAAAGTTGGAATACAGTAGATATTACACCAATATAAATAAAGAATGAGTTCACAACAGTACCAAAAGTGGTGATTTATTTTCTTATACTAACGGAGCTTACGAGATTTTCTATTGGAGTTTTGTGTTGTGCATTTTTCTAGTTTTGGGTAAGGATTTGATGGACTATGGAATAAGGAGTGGCAAGAGCCTAAGCTTGGGGATGCCCAAGGCACCCCAAGGTAATATTCAAAGACAACCAAGAGCCTAAGCTTGGGGATGCCCCGGGAAGGCATCCCCTCTTTCATCTTCGTCTATCGGTAACTTTACTTGAGGCTATATTTTTATTCACCACATGATATGTGTTTTGCTTGGAGCGTCTTGTATGATTTGAGTCTTTGATTTTTAGTTTGCCACAATCATCCTTTCTGTTCACACCTTTTGAGAGAGACACGCATGAATCGTGATTTATTAGAATGCTCTATGTGCTTCACTTATATCTTTTGAGCTAGGCAAATTTGCTCTAGTGCTTCACTTATATCTTTTTAGAGCACGACAGTGGTTTTATTTTATATAAATTGATGAACTCTCGCACTTCACTTATATTATTTTGAGAGTCTTTAAAACAGCGTGGTAATTTGCTTTGGTTATAAATTTAGTCCTAATATGATAGGCATCCAAGAGGGATATAATAAAAACTTCCATATAAAGTGCATTGAATATGAGAAGTTTGATTCCTTATGATTGTTTTCAAATATGAAGATGGTGATATTAGAGTCATGCTAGTGAGTAGTTGTGAATTTGAGAAATACTTGTGTTAAGGTTTGTAAGTCCCGTAGCATGCACGTATGGTGAACTGTTATGTAACGAAGTTGGAGCATGAGATATTTTTTTATTGTCTTCCTTATGAGTGGCGATTGGGGACGAGCGATGGTCTTTTCCTACCAATCTATCCCCCTAGGGGCATGCGCGTAGTACTTTGTTTCGATGACTAATAGATTTTTGCAATAAGTATGTGAGTTATTTATGACTAATGTTGAGTCCATGGATTATACGCACTCTCACCTTTCCGCCATTGCCAGCCTCTCTAGTACCGCGCAACTTTCGCTGGTACCATAAACCCACCATATACCTTCCTCAAAATATCCACCATACCTACCTATTATGGCATTTCCATAGCCATTCTGAGATATATTGCCATGCAACTTTCCACCGTTCCGTTTTATTATGACACGCATCATCATTGTCATATTGCTATGCATGATCATGTAGTTGACATCGTATTTGTGGCAAAGCCACCGTTCATCATTTTTTATACATGTCACTCTTGATTCATTGCACATCCCGGTACACCGCCAGAGGCATTCATATAGAGTCATATTTTGTTCTAAGTATCGAGTTGTAATTTTTCAGTTGTAAGTAAATAAAAGTGTGATGATCTTAATTATTAGAGCATTGTCCCATGTGAGGAAATAAAAAAAAGAGAGAGAAAGGCCAAAAAAATAGAAGGCCCAAAAAAATGAGAGAAAAAGAGAGAAGGGACAATGTTACTGTCCTTTTGCCACACTTGTGCTTCAAAGTAGCACCATGATCTTCATGATAGAGAGTCTCCTATGTTGTCACTTTCATATACTAGTGGGGATTTTTTTCATTATAGAACTTGGCTTGTATATTCCAACGATGGGCTTCCTCAAAATGCCCTAGGTCTTCATGAGCAAGCAAGTTGGATGCACACCCACTTAGTTTTCTTTTTCTGAGCTTTCATAAACTTATAGCTCTAGTGCATCTGTTGCATGGCAATCCCTACTCACTCACATTGATATCTATTGATGGGCATCTCCATAGCCCATTGATACGCCTAGTTGATGTGAGACTATCTCCTTCCTTTTGTCTTTTCCACAACCACCGTCTATTCCACCTATAGTGATATGTCCATGGCTCACGCTCATGTATTGCGTGAAAGTTGAAAAAGTTTGAGAACATCAAAAGTATGAAACAATTGCTTAGCTTGTCATCGGGGTTGTGCATGATTTGAATATTTTGTGTGATGAAGATGGAGCATAGCCAGGCTATATGATTTTGTAGGGATAAGCTTTCTTTGGCCATGCTATTTTGAGAAGACATAACTTTTTTGTTAGTATGCTTGAAGTATTATTGTTTTTATGTCAATATTAAACTTTTGTTTTGAATCATACGGATCTGAACATTCATGCCACAATAAAGAGAATTACATGGATAAATATGTTAGGTAGCATTCCACATCAAAAAATTTGTTTTTATCATTTACCTACTCGGGGACGAGCAGGAATTAAGCTTGGGGATGCTTGATACGTCTCCAACGTATCTATAATTTTTTATTGTTCCATGCTATTATATTATCTATTTTGGATGTTTTATATGCATTAATATGCTATTTTATATGATTTTTGGGACTAACCTATTAACCTAGAGCCCAGTGCCAGTTTCTGTTTTTTCCTTGTTTTAGAGTTTTGCAAAAAAGGAATACCAAACGGATTGAAACTTTCGCGATGATTTTTCTTGGACCAGAAGACATCCAGAGGGCTTGAAGTGCACGTCAGGAAAACCACGAGGCAGCCACAAGGTCGGAGGGCGTGCCCAGGAGGGCAGGGCGTGCCCAGGGGGGCAGGGCGCGCCCCCCACCCTTGTGGGCCCCTCGTGACTCCACCGACCTATTTCTTCCGCCTATATATTCTCAAATATCCCAAAACCTACCAGGGAGCCACGAAACCACTTTTCCACCGCCGCAACCTTCTGTACCCGTGAGATTCCATCTAGGGGCCTTTTCCGGCATCCTGCCGGAGGGGGATTCGATCACGGAGGGCTTCTACATCAACACCATTGCCTCTCCGATGAAGCGTGAGTAGTTTATCATAGACCTACGAGTCCATATCTAGTAGCTAGATGGCTTCTTCTCTCTCTTTGATTCTCAATACAAAGTTCTCCTCGATGTTCTTGGATATCTATTCGATGTAATACTCTTTTGCGGTGTGTCTGCCGAGATCCGATGAATTGTGGATTTATGATCAGATTATCTATGAATATTATTTGAATCTCCTCTGAATTCTTATATGCATGATTTGATATCTTTGCAAGTCTCTTCGAACTATCGATTTGGTTTGGCCAACTAGATTGGTTTCTCTTGCAATGGGAGAAGTGTTTAGCTTTGGGTTCAATCTTGCGATGCTTGATCCTAGTGATAGAAGGGGAACCGACACGTATTGTATTGTTGCCATCGAGGATAAAAATATGGGGTTTTCATTATAATGCTTGAGTTAATTCCTCTACATCATGTCATCTTGCTTAAAGTGTTACTCTGTTCTTATGAACTTAATACTCTAGATGCATGTTTGATAGCGGTTGATGTGTGGAGTAATAGTAGTAGATGCAGGTAGGAGTCGGTCTACTTGATACGGACGTGATGCCTATATTCATGATCATTGCCTTAGATATCATCATAACTTTGCGCTTTTCTATCAATTGCTCGGCAGTAATTTGTTCACCCACCGTAATATTTTCTATCTTGAGAGAAGCCTCTAGTGAAATCTATGGCCCCCGGGTCTATTCTCCATCATATAATCTTCTATTTTCCATCATATAAGTTTCCGATCTATAATTTTAGTTTCCTATTTACTTTCTTTGCAATCTTTTACTTTTCGTTCCATGAACCAAAAATACCAAAATTATTACTTTACCATTTATCCATCTCTATCAGATCTCACTTTGCAAAATACCATGAAGGGATTGATAACCCCTTTATCGTGTTGCGTGCAAGTTGGTGTTTGTTTGTGCAGGTATTCGGTGGCTTGTTGCGTTGTCTCCTACTGGATTGATACCTTGGTTCTCAAAACTGAGAGAAATACTTACTCTACTTTGTTGCATCACCCTTTCCTCTTCAAGGGAAAACCAACGCAAGCTCAAGAGGTAGCAATTCATATTGAATAATCAACTCACGGATACTTGTAGTGACATTGGAGTATCTAGGTGACATTAGAGTTGATTAATGTGTATCATATGGTGTTATTTTAGTACGAACTCTAGGGTTGTTTGTGACCTTTTATGAATAGCTCAATAGGTTGATCAGAAAATATAACTTTGAGGTGGTTCCCTACCCTACAACAATTCCATCTTATGTTCTCCACTAGATAAGAACTCCGGAGTGACTCTTTGTCGCACGTTGAGGGATTGTTATATGATTTAATTATGTTGGCACTGTTGAGAGATTGCACTAGTGAAAGTATGAATCCTAGGCCTTGTTTTCGAGCATTGCAATACCGTTTGTGCTCACTTTTGTTACTTGTTACCTTGCTATTTTTAAATTTCCAGATTACAAAAACCTATGTCTACTATCCATACTAAACTTGTATCACCATCTCTTCGCCGAACTAGTGCACCTATACAATTTGCCATTGTATTGAGTGTGTTGGGGACACAAGAGATTTCTTGTATTTGATTGCAGGGTTGTTTGAAAGAGACTATCTTCATCCTACGCTTCCCATGGATTGATAAACCTTAGGTCATCTACTTGAGGGAAAGTTGCTACTGTCCTACAAAACTATGCGCTTGGAGGCCCAACACGAGTCTACAAGAATAAGTTATGTAGTAGACATCATTCTCCTCGATGTTCTTGGAGATCTATTCGATGTAATCTTTTGCGGTGTGTTTGTTGGGATATGATGGATTATGGGTTTATCATCAGATTATTCATGAATATTAATTGAGTCTTCTCTGAATTCTTTTATGCATGATTATTATAGCTTTGTATTTCTCTTTGATCTATCTGTTTGGTTTGGCCAACTAGATTGATTTATCTTGCAATGGTAGAGGTGCTTTGTGATGACCCACAAGTATAGGGGATCCATCATAGTCCTTTCGATAAGTAAGAGTGTCAAACCCAACGACGAGCAGAAGGAAATGACAAGCGGTTTTCAGCAAGGTATTCTCTGCAAGCACTGAAATTATCGGTAACAGATAGTTGTGTGATAAGATAATTCGTAACGAGTAACAAGTAACAAAAGTAAACAAGGTGCAGCAAGGTGGCCCAATCCATTTTGTAGCAAAGGACAAGCTGAAGGAAATATGCCCTAGAGGCAATAATAAAGTTATTATTTATTTCCTTATATCATGATAAATGTTTATTATTCATGCTAGAATTGTATTAACCGGAAACATAATACACGTGTGAATACATAGACAAACAGAGTGTCACTAGTATGCCTCTACTTGACTAGCTCGTTGATCAAAGATGGTTAAGTTTCCTAGCCATTGACATGGGTTGTCATTTGATTAACGAGATCACATCATTAGGAGAATGATGTGATTGACTTGACCCATTCCGTTAGCTTAGCACTCGATCGTTTAGTATGTTGCTATTGCTTTCTTCATGACTTATACATGTTCCTATGACTATGAGATTATGCAACTCCCGTTTACCGGAGGAACACTTTGTGTGCTACCAAACGTCACAACGTAACTGGGTGATTATAAAGGTGCTCTACAGGTGTCTCCAAAGGTACTTGTTGGGTTGGCGTATTTCGAGATTAGGATTTGTCACTCCGATTGTCGGAGAGGTATCTCTGGGCCCACTCGGTAATGCACATCACTATAAGCCTTGCAAGCATTGCAACTAATGAGCTAGTTGCGGGATGATGTATTACGGAACGAGTAAAGAGACTTGCCGGTAACGAGATTGAACTAGGTATTGAGATACCGACGATCGAATCTCGGGCAAGTAACATACCGATGACAAAGGGAACAACGTATGTTGTTATGCGGTTTGACCGATAAAGATCTTCGTAGAATATGTGGGAGCCAATATGAGCATCCAGGTTCCGCTATTGGTTATTGACCGGAGAGGTGTCTCGGTCATGTCTACATAGTTCTCGAACCCGTAGGGTCCGCACGCTTAACGTTACGATGACGGTTATATTATGAGTTTGTGTGTTTTGATGTACCGAAGGAGTTCGGAGTCCCGGATGAGATCAGGGACATGACGAGGAGTCTCAAAATGGCCGAGACGTAAAGATCGATATATTGGACGACTATATTCGGACTTCGGAAAGGTTCCGAGTGATTCGGGTATTTTTTGGAGTACCGGAGAGTTCCGGGAATTCGTATTGGGCCTTAATGGGCCATACAGGAAAGGAGAGAAAGGCCCCAAAGGGTTGCCGCACCCCTCCCCATGGACTAGTACGAATTGGACTAGGGAAGGGGGGCGCCCCCTTCCTTCTCCCTTCCCTTCTCCTATTCCAACAAGGAAAGGAGGAGTCCTACTCCCGGTGGGAGTAGGACTCCCCCCTTGGTGCACCCTCCTCCTTGGCCAGCGGCCTCCCCCTTGCTCCTTTATATACGGGGGCAGGGGGCACCCCATAGACACAACAATTGATCATTGATCTCTTAGCCATGTGCGGTGCCCCCCTCCACCATATTACACCTCGATAATATCGTAGCGGTGCTTAGGCGAAGCCCTGCGTCAGTAGAACATCATCATTGTCACCACGCCGTCGTGCTGACGAAACTCTCCCTCAACACTCGGCTGGATCGGAGTTCGAGGGACGTCATCGAGCTGAACGTGTGCTGAACTCGGAGGTGCCGTGCGTTCGGTACTTGATCGGTCGGATCATGAAGACGTACGACTACATCAACCACGTTGTGTTAAACGCTTCCGCTTTTAGTCTATGAGGGTACGTGGACAACACTCTCCCCTCTCGTTGCTATGCATCACCATGATCTTGCGTGTGCGTAGGAAATTTTTTGAAATTACTACGTTCCCCAACAGTGGCATCCGAGCCTGGTTTTATGCGTTGATGCTATGCACGAGTAGAACACAAGTGAGTTGTGGGCGATATAAGTCATACTGCTTACCAACATGTCATATTTTGGTTCAGCGGTATTGTGAGATGAAGCGGCCCGGACCGACATTACGCGTACGCTTACGCGAGACTGGTTTCACCGTTGGGAGCACTCGTTGCTTAAAGGTGACTGGCGGGTGTTTGTCTCTCTCACTTTAGTTGAACCGAGTGTGGCTACGCCCGGTCCTTGCGAAGGTTAAAACAGCACCAACTTGACAAACTATTGTTGTGGTTTTGATGCGTAGGTAAGAACGGTTCTTGCTAAGCCCGTAGCAGCCACGTAAAACTTGCAACAACAAAGTAGAGGACGTCTAACTTGTTTTTGCAGGGCATGTTGTGATGTGATATGGTTAAGACATGATGCTATATTTTATTGTATGAGATGATCATGTTTTGTAACCGAGTTATCGGCAACTGGCAGGAGCCATATGGTTGTCGCTTTATTGTATGAAATGCAATCGCCATGTAATTGTTTTACTTTATCACTAAGCGGTAGCGATAGTCGTAAAAGCAATAGTTGGCGAGACGACAACGATGCTACGATGGAGATCAAGGTGTCGCGCCGGTGACGATGGTGATCATGACGGTGCTTCGGAGATGGAGATCACAAGCACAAGATGATGATGGCCATATCATATCACTTATATTGATTGCATGTGATGTTTATCTTTTATGCATCTTATCTTGCTTTGATTGACGGTAGCATTATAAGATGATCTCTCACTAAAATTTCAAGATAAAAGTGTTCTCCCTGAGTATGCACCATTGCGAAAGTTCTTCGTGCTGAGACACCACGTGATGATCGGGTGTGATAGGCTCTACGTTCAAATACAACGGGTGCAAAACAGTTGCACACGTGGAATACTCAGGTTAAACTTGATGAGCCTAGCATATGCAGATATGGCCTCGGAACACGGAGACCGAAAGGTCGAGCGTGAATCATATAGTAGATATGATCAACATAGTGATGTTCACCATTGAAACTACTCCATCTCACGTGATGATCGGACATGGTTTAGTTGATATGGATCACGTGATCACTTAGAGGATTAGAGGGATGTCTATCTAAGTGGGTGTTCTTAAGTAATATGATTAATTGAACTTAAATTTATCATGAACTTAGTCCTGATAGTATTTTGCAAATTATGTTGTAGATCAATAGCTCGCGTTGTTGCTTCCCTGTGTTTATTTTTTGATATGTTCCTAGAGAAAAAATTATGTTGAAAGATGTTAGTAGCAAAGATGCGGATTGGATCCGTGATCTGAGGATTATCCTCATTGCTGCACAGAAGAATTATGTCCTTGATGCACCGCTAGGTGACAGACCTATTGCAGGAGCAAATACAGACGTTATGAACGTTTGGCTAGCTCAATATGATGACTACTTGATAGTTTAGTGCACCATGCTTAACGGCTTAGAATCGGGATTTCAAAGACGTTTTGAACTTCATGGACCATATGAGATGTTCCAGGAGTTGAAGTTAATATTTCAAGCAAATACCCGAGTTGAGAGATATGAAGTCTCCAACAAGTTCTATAGCTAAAAGATGGAGGAGAATAGCTCAAGCAGTGAGCATGTGCTCAGATTGTCTGGGTACTACAATCGCTTGAATCAAGTGGGAGTTAATCTTCCAGATAAAATAGTGATTGACAGAATTCTCTAGTCACCATCACCAAGTTAGTAGAACTTCGTGATTGTGACGCCCGGATAATCAAGCTACAGTAAAACTCTGCTAACGATGCCATGTCACCATGATCACTTTAGTTAACCTCGGGTTAGTTCAAATTCAAATTCAAGCAAACAATAAAACTTTTCAAATGTCAAAACTAAAATGTTCTAAAAGTGACAAATAAATCATATGTAATATTGGTGGAGGAACCTAGTCTTTATAAAATGTTTAAATTCACCAAACTAATTAAATCAGTAGCTAAAACCATTAATTAAATGCCTTTTGTATTTTTTAAAATATTAAACTATATTATTTTGGGATGAAACTTTTTTGTGGTTGTGACATAATTGGTAACAACAAATTAGGTGCCATTTTGGTATTTTGCTAAAACAAAATAAAAGAGAAACTAGAAATAAAACAGAAAAGAAAAATAAATAAAAGGTAAAAAGAAAGCAAAAGGAAAGAAAACCCCCCCGGCTCCCCAAGGGCCTTGGCCCACTGGCCCAGCCGGCCGAATCGGTCCAGCGGCCCAGCACCCCCCCCCCTCCCCTTGTCGTCTTCCCCCCTACTCGTCTGTTCAACCGACCGAGGGCGCAGGCCCCTCGCCGTCCCCGCCGGACCTGCTCGCCGCCCCACGCCGCCACATCGCCGAGAGGATAAGGCCGCCGCGACGCGCCTCGGAACGCCTCCTCTCCCACTCATCTCTCCCAGATCCACTTCCCCTCTCCTCCCTCTCCCTCACGCGCCCGCTCCCTTCTTCCCTCTCTGTTCGGGCGCGGCCGACGTCACACCACCGTCGATCTCGCGGCCGCCGGCGCTCTTTGGTTCCTCCGACGAGTCTGGAAGGCCAGCCGGCCTCTGCCCCTTCCTCCTCGACCGGCGGTTGGAGTTCAGAAACTCTACGCGTGCCGGATCGACCCTTCGTCAACCTCGGGCCGCCAGCGACCTCCTCCCTCACCGGCCGACCACTACTGCTACTAAGCCCCTCGAAGGCCTCCTTGCGCCACGGCGGTGAGCTCCGCTCCTCCTCCCTCCTTCTGCCGCTCTTTTCCGCACCCGTAACTGCCATCGCCATGGATGGCCGCGCTGAGCTCCGCCGTGCAGCTAGTCGCCGTCGTTGTAGTCGTTGCCAAGGCCGGACAAGCACGTCAACGTGCTCAGGGCGCCTCCCTGGTGCCGCTCGAGCCTCCAGCTCGCCTCCTCGTGCCCACTGTCGCCGTTGGCGGAGATGGCCGAACTCCGGCGTCCGCCTCACCGCATGCCGTCGTCGTTTTAGGCCTTCCCGAGGCCAACCGTTAGCGCCACGCGACGCGCCTCGCTCCCCTCTTTCGAACGCCACCTCACGCGTGCAAAACGGTGGCTGGAGCGCGTTTTCCGACGAGTTCCGAGGCCACGCCACTGTAGGTTTGGTCGCCGGCGTGATTCCGGTGCCGACGCCGGCGAGGCTGACTTGGCGCTGACGTATGGGGCCCGCTGAGCCACTGACGGGTGGGCCCAGTTGACTCGTTGACTGGGTCAACCCACTGACATGTGGGGCCGAGTCAATAAAACGAGTTAGATAAATAGAAAATCTGTTAATTAAATTGATTAATTAATCTATCCACCAATTAGACACTGACAGGTGGGGCCTACTAGCTAATTAACTTAGTTTAGTTAAATTAACCACTGTTAATTAGTCCAGTCACTGACCAGTGGGACCCACTGGACCCACAGGTCAGTTTTGACCTGGTCAGCGTGTCTGTTGACCGCTGACGTCATCCCCACGCAATGCTGACGTCATATTCCTTTTCTGTTAATATAAATAATTCCAGAATATTGTTAAATCTTTCAAAAATCATATAAAATAATCCGTAGCTCGGATGAAAATGTTTTCTATATGAAAGTTGCTCAGAAAAGTCCAACGAATCCGAATACGCGGTCCGTTCGTTTGTCACATGCCTCTAGCATGCTGAACATGGAACTTTCCCCCTCCGGTAATCTGTCTGGCATAGGTCCGGAACCGGGAAAACATTCCCGGTTGAATTTCCCCCTTCACCTATTCGTGTAGACATACGTTAGGTCACACCCGACACGTCGTATTACCACGTTATGCTTTGTGATGCTATGTTTGCTTTATATTTACTGTTTCTTCCCCCTCTTCTCTCCGGTAGACCCCGAGACCGATGTTGCCCCTGTGATCGACTACGTCGACGACAACCCCCTCCTTGCCAGAGCAACCAGGCAAGCCCCCCCTTGATCACCAGATATCGCCTATTCTTCTCTATACTGCTTGCATTAGAGTAGTGTAGCATGTTACTGCTTTCCGATAATCCTATCCTGATGCATAGCCTGTCTTTGTTGCTACAATTGTTACCCTTACCTGCTATCCTACTGCTTAGTATAGGATGCTAGTGTTTCATCAGTGGCCCTACACTCTTGTCCGTCTGCCATGCTATACTACTGGGCCGTGATCACTTCGGGAGGTGATCACGGGTATATACTATATACATTATATACATGACACATGTGGTGACTAAAGTCGGGTCGGCTCGTTGAGTACCCGCAAGTGATTCTGATGAGGGGGCTGAAAGGACAGGTGGCTCCACCCCGGTAGAGGTGGGCCTGGGTTCTTGACGGCCCCTGACTGTTACTTTATGGCGGAGCGACAGGGCAGGTTGAGACCACCTAGGAGAGAGGTGGGCCTGGCCCTGGTCGGCGTTCGCAGATACTTAACACGCTTAACGAGATCTTGGTATTTGATCTGAGTCTGGCCATTTGGTCTATACGCACTAACCATCTACGCGGGAGTAGTTATGGGTATCCCGGCGTCGTGGTATCAGCCGAAGCCTTCGTGACGTCAGCGACTGAGTGGCGCGCGCCGTGTTGGACCGCTTTGACGTAACCGCCGTGATCGTGTGGGTTGCTAGGTCTGCTCGCGGCCGCGTTCGCAACGTGCAGGTGTGCATAGGGCGATGGGCCCAGACCCCTGCGCGCATAGGTTTAGACCGGCGTGCTGACCTCTCTGTTGAGCCTAGGTGGGGCTGCGACGTGTTGATCTTACGAGGCCGGGCATGACCCAGAAATGTGTGTCCGGCCAATTGGGATCGAGCGTGTTGGGTTATGTGGTGCACCCCTGCAGGGAAGTTTATCTATT
The DNA here is from genome assembly GCF_018294505.1 of Triticum aestivum. Lineage (NCBI taxonomy): Eukaryota > Viridiplantae > Streptophyta > Magnoliopsida > Poales > Poaceae > Triticum > Triticum aestivum. Next base: position 127,243,284 of record NC_057808.1, read on the forward strand.
CGAATAGCCGTGTCCCTCGGTAAAAGGACGACCCGGAGTTGTACCTTGACCTTATGACAACTAGAACTGGATACTGAATAAAATACACCCTTCCAAGTGCCAGATACAACCCGGTGATCGCTCTCTAACAGGGCGACGAGGAGGGGATTGCCGGGTAGGATTATGCTATGCGATGCTACTTGGAGGACTTCAATCTACTCTCTTCTACATGCTGCAAGATGAAGATGACCAGAAGCGTAGTCTTCGACAGGACTAGCTATCCCCCTTTTATTCTGGCATTCTGCAGTTCAGTCCACTGATATGCCCCTCTACACATATACCCATGCATATGTAGTGTAGCTCCTTGCTTGCGAGTACTTTGGATGAGTACTCACGGTTGCTTCCCTCCCTCTTTCCCCCTTTCTATCTATCTGATTGTCGCAACCAGATATTGGAGTCCAGGAGCCAGACGCCACCGTCGACGACGACACCTACGACACTGGAGGTGCCTACTACTACGTGCAGGCCGCTGACGACGACCAGGAGTAGTTAGGAGGTCCCAGGCAGGAGGCCTACGCCTCGTTCGATCTGTATCCCTGTTTGTGCTAGCCTTCTTAAGGCAAACTTGTTTACCTTATGTCTGTACTCAGATATTGTTGCTTCCGCTAACTCGTCTATGATCGAGCACTTGTATTCGAGCCCTCGAGGCCCCTGGCTTGTATTATAATGCTTGTATGACTTATTTATGTTGTAGAGTTGTGTTGTGATATCTTCCCGTGAGTCCCTGATCGTGATCGTACACATTTGCGTGCATGATTAGTGTACGAGCAAATCGGGGGCGTCACAGTGATGAACTATAGTATGCAAGGGATGACAAAAGTAATTCCCGAGCTCTTCGTGATGCTGAAATCGACGAAGGTAGAAATCAAGAAAAACATCAAGTGTTGATGGTTGACGAGACCACTAGTTTCAAGAAAAGGGCAAAGGGAAGAAGGGGAACTTCAAGAAGAACGGCAAGCAAGTTGCTGCTCAAGTGAAGAAGCCTAAGTCTGGTCCTAAGCCTGAGACTAAGTGCTTCTACTGCAAAGGGACTGATCACTGGAAGCGGAACTACCCCAAGTATTTGGTGGATAAGAAGGATGGCAAAGTGAACAAAGGTATATGGATATACATGTTATTGATGTGTACTTTACTAGTGTTTATAGAAACCCCTCGGCATTTGATACTGGTTTAGTTGCTAAGAGTAGTAACTCGAAACGGGAGTTGCAGAATAAACAGAGACTAGTAAAAGGCGAGGTGACGATGTGTGTTGGAAGTAGTTCCAAGATTGATATGATCATCATCGCACACTTCCCTATACTTTCGGGATTAGTGTTGAAACTAAATAAGTGTTATTTGGTGTTTGCGTTGAGCATGAATATGATTTGATCATGTTTGTTGCAATACGGTTATTCATTTAAATTAGAGAATAATTGTTGTTCTGTTTACATGAATAAAACCTTCTATGGTCATACACCCAATAAAATGGTTTGTTGGATCTCGATCGTAGTGATACACATATTCATAATAATGAAGCCAAAAGATGCAAAGTTAATAATGATAGTGTAACTTATTTGTGGCACTGCCGTTTAGGTCATATTGGTGTAAAGCGCATGAAGAAACTCCATACTGATGGGATTTTGGAATCACTTGATTATGAATCACTTGATGCTTGCGAACCATGCCTCATGGGCAAGATGACTAAAACGCCGTTCTCTGGAACTATGGAGAGAGCAGCAGATTTGTTGGAAGTCATACATACAGATGTATGTGGTCCAATGAATATTGAGGCTCGTGGCGGATATCATTATTTTCTCACCTTCGCAGATGATTTGAGCAGATATGGGTATATCTACTTAATGAAACATAAGTCTGAAACATTTGAAAAGTTCATATAATTTCAGAGTGAAGTGGAAAATCATCGTAACAAGAAAAATAAAGTTTCTACGATCTGATCGTAGAGAATAGTATTTGAGTTACGAGTTTGACCTTCAGTTAAAACAATGTGAAATAGTTTCACTACTCACGCCACCTGGAACACCACAGTGTAATGGTGTGTCCGAACATCGTAACCGTACTTTATTAGATATGGTGCGATATATGATCTCTCTTACCGATCTACCACTATCGTTTTGGGGTTATGCATTAGAGACAGCTGCATTCACGTTAAATAGGGTACCATCTAAATCCGTTGAGACGACATCTTATGAACTGTGGTTTGGCAAGAAACCAAAGTTGTCGTTTCTTAAAATTTGGGGTTGCGATGCTTATGTGAAAAAGTTTCATCCTGATAAGCTCAAACCCAAATCGGAGAAATGTGTCTTCATAGGATACCCAAAGGAGACAGTTGGGTACACCTTCTATCACAGATCCGAAGGCAAGACATTCATTGCTAAGAATGGATCCTTTCTAGAGAAGGAGTTTCTCTCGAAAGAAGTGAGTGGGAGGAAAGTAGAACTTGATGAGGTAATTGTACCTGCTCCCTTATTGGAAAGTAGTTCATCACAGGAACCAGTTTCTGTGACACCTATACCAATTAGTGAGGAAGTGATGATCATGGAACTTCAGATCAAGTTATTACTGAACCTCGTAGGTTAACTAGATCAAGATCCGCACGAGAGTGGTACGGTAATCCTGTTCTGGAGGTTATGTTACTAGACCATGACGAACCTACGAACTATGAAGAAGCGATGATGAGCCCAGATTCCGCAAAATGGCTTGAGGCCATGAAATCTGAGATGGGATCCATGTATGAGAACAAAGTGTGGACTTTGGTTGACTTGCACGATGATCGGCAAGCCATAGAAAATAAATGGATCTTCAAGAGGAAGACAGACGCTGATAGTAGTGTTACTATCTACAAAGCTAGAATTGTCGCAAAAGGTTTTCGACAAAGTTTAAGGGATTGACTACGATGAGACCTTCTCACCCGTAGCGATGCTTAAGTCTGTCCGAATCATGTTAGCAATTGCCGCATTTTATGAAATCTGGCAAATGGATAAACAAAACTGCATTCCTTAATGGATTTATTAAAGAAGAGTTGTATATGATGCAACCAGAAGGTTTTGTCAATCCTAAAGGTGCTAACAAAATATGCAAGCTCCGGCGATCCATCTATGGACTGGTGCAAGTATCTCGGAGTTGGAATATACGCTTTGATAAGTTGATCAAAGGATATAGTTTTATACAGACTTGCGGTGAAGCCTGTATTTACAAGAAAGTGAGTGGGAGCACTACAACATTTCTGATAAGTATATGTGAATGACATATTGTTGATCGGAAATAATGTAGAATTATTCTGCAAAGCATAAAGGGGTGTTTGAAAGGAGTTTTTCAAAGAAAAACCTCGGTGAAGCTGCTTACATATTGAGCATCAAGATCTATAGAGATAGATCAAGACGCTTGATAAGTTTTTTCAATGAGTACATACCTTAACAAGATTTTGAAGTGGTTCAAAATGGAACAGTCAAAGAAAGAGTTTCTTGCCTGTGTTACAAGGTGTGAAATTGAGTAAGACTCAAAGCCCGACCACGGCAGAAGATAGAAAAAGAATGAAAGTCATTCCCTATGCCTCGGCCATAGGTTCTATAAAGTATGCCATGCTGTGTACCAGATCTATTGTATACCCTACACTGATTTTGGCAAGGGAGTACAATAGTGATCTAGGAGTAGATCACTGGACAGCGGTCAAAATTATCCTTACTGGAATAAGGATATGTTTCTCGATTATGGAAGTGACAAAAGGTTCGTCGTAAAGGGTTCCGTCGATGCAAGTTTTAACACTAATCTAGATGACTCTAAGTCTCGGTCTAGATACATATTGAAAGTGGGAGCAATTAGCTAGACTAGCTCCGTGCAGAGCATTGTAGACATACAAATTTGCAAAATACTTACGGATCTGAATGTGACAGACCCGTTGACTAAAATTATCTCACAATCAAAACATGATCACACCTTAGTACTCTTTGGGTGTTAATCACATAGCGATGTGAACTAGATTATTGACTCTAGTAAACCCTTTGGGTGTTGGTCACATGACAATGTGAACTATGGGTGTTAATCACATGGTGATGTGAATTATTGATGTTAAATCACATGGCGATGTGAACTAGATTATTGACTCTAGTGCAAGTGGGAGACTGAAGGAAATATGCCCTAGAGGCAATAATAAAGTTATTATTTATTTCCTTATATCATGATAAATGTTTATTATTCATGCTAGAATTGTATTAACCGGAAACATAATACATGTGTGAATACATAGACAAACAGAGTGTCACTAGTATGCCTCTACTTGACTAGCTCGTTGATCAAAGATGGTTAAGTTTCCTAGCCATTGACATGGGTTGTCATTTGATTAACGAGATCACATCATTAGGAGAATGATGTGATTGACTTGACCCATTCCGTTAGCTTAGCACTCGATCGTTTAGTATGTTGCTATTGCTTTCTTCATGACTTATACATGTTCCTATGACTATGAGATTATGCAACTCCCGTTTACCGGAGGAACACTTTGTGTGCTACCAAACGTCACAACGTAACTGGGTGATTATAAAGGTGCTCTACAGGTGTCTCCAAAGGTACTTGTTGGGTTGGCGTATTTCGAGATTAGGATTTGTCACTCCGATTGTCGGAGAGGTATCTCTGGGCCCACTCGGTAATGCACATCACTATAAGCCTTGCAAGCATTGCAACTAATGAGCTAGTTGCGGGATGATGTATTACGGAACGAGTAAAGAGACTTGCCGGTAACGAGATTGAACTAGGTATTGAGATACCGACGATCGAATCTCGGGCAAGTAACATACCGATGACAAAGGGAACAACGTATGTTGTTATGCGGTTTGACCGATAAAGATCTTCGTAGAATATGTGGGAGCCAATATGAGCATCCAGGTTCCGCTATTGGTTATTGACCGGAGAGGTGTCTCGGTCATGTCTACATAGTTCTCGAACCCGTAGGGTCCGCACGCTTACCATTACGATGACGGTTATATTATGAGTTTATGTGTTTTGATGTACCGAAGGAGTTTGGAGTCCCGGATGAGATCAGGGACATGACGAGGAGTCTCGAAATGGCCGAGACGTAAAGATCGATATATTGGATGACTATATTCGGACTTCGGAAAGGTTCCGAGTGATTCGGGTATTTTTCGGAGTACCGGAGAGTTGCGGGAATTCGTATTGGGCCTTAATGGGCCATACGGGAAAGGAGAGAAAGGCCCCAAAGGGTGGCCGCACCCCTCCCCATGGACTAGTCCGAATTGGACTAGGGAAGGGGGGCGCCCCCTTCCTTCTTTCTCCTTCTCCCTTCCCTTCTCCTATTCCAACAAGGAAAGGAGGAGTCCTACTCCCGGTGGGAGTAGGACTCCCCCCTTGGCGCGTCCTCCTCCTTGGCCGGCGGCCTCCCCCTTGCTCCTTTATATACGGGGGCAGGGGGCACCCCATAGACACAACAATTGATCATTGATCTCTTAGCCGTGTGCAGTGCCCCCCTCCACCATATTACACCTCGATAATATCGTAGCGGTGCTTAGGCGAAGCCCTGCGTCGGTAGAACATCATCATCGTCACCACGCCGTCGTGCTGACGAAACTCTCCCTCAACACTCGGCTGGATCGGAGTTCGAGGGACGTCATCGAGCTGAACGTGTGCTGAACTCGGGGGTGCCGTGCGTTCGGTACTTGATCGGTCGGATCGTGAAGACGTACGACTACATCAACCGCGTTGTGTTAAACGATTCCGCTTTCGGTCTACGAGGGTACGTGGACAACACTCTCCCCTCTCGTTGCTATGCATCACCATGATCTTGCGTGTGCGTAGGAATTTTTTTGAAATTACTACGTTCCCCAGCACAAGCCTGGATGAACTCTTATATAAATCAAAGCGCTCCCGAGGACACATGGGAATTGTTGTCAAGTTATTTTTCATCATGCTCATATGATTCGCGTTCGTTGCTCTGATAATTTGATATGTGGGTGGACCGGTGCTTGGGTGCTGCCCTTCCTTGGACAAGCCTCCCACTTATGATTAACCCCTCTCGCAAGCATCCGCAACTACGAAAGAAGAATTAAGATAAATCTAACCATAGCATGAGACATATGGATCCAAATCAGCCCCTTACGAAGAAACACATAAACATATGGATCCAAATCAGCTCCTCACTCTAGCAACCCATCATCTACTTATTACTTTCCAATGCCTTCCCCTAGGCCCAAATCATGGTGAAGTGTCATGTAGTCGACGCTCACATAACACCACTAGAGGAAAGACAACATACATCTCATCGAAATATCGAACGAATACCAAATTCACATGATTATTTATAACAAGACTTCTCCCATGTCCTCAGGAACAAACGTAAATAGTCACAAAGCATATTCATGCTCATAATCAGAGGAGTATTAATTATCATTATGGATCTGAACATATGATCTTCCACCGAATAAACCAACTAGCATCAACTACAAGGATTAATCAACACTACTAGCAACCCACAGGTACCAATCTGAGGTTTTCAGACAAAGATAGGATACATGAGATGAACTAGGGTTTGAGAGGAGATGGTGCTGGTGAAGATGTTGATGGAGATTGACCCCCTCTCGATGAGAGGATCGTTGGTGATGACGATGGCTTCGATTTCCCCCTCCAGGAGGGAAGTTTTCCTAGCAGAACAGCTCCGCCGGAGCCCTAGATTGGTTCTGCCCAAGTTCCACCTTGAGACGACGGCGCTTTGTCCCGAAAGCTTTCTTCTGATTTTTTCCAGGTCAAAACACACCATATAGCAGGAGATGGGTGTCGGGGGCCTGCCAGGTGGCCCACAAGGTAGGGGGCGCGCCCTCCACCCTTGTGGATGGCAGGTGGCCCCCCTCTGGTACTTTCTTCGCCCAATATTTTTTATATATTCCAAAAATATTCTCCGTGAAGTTTCAGGACTTTTGGAGTTGTGCATAATAGGTATCTAATATTTGCTCCTTTTCCAGCCCAGAATTCCAGCTACTGGCATTCTCCCTCTTCATGTAAACCTTATAAAATAAGAGAGAAAAGGCATAAGTATTGTGATATAATGTGTAATAACAGCCCATAAGGCAATAAATATCAATATAAAAGCATAATGCAAAATGGACGTATCACTTTGTAATGGGTTCAATCTTGCGGTGCTCAATCCCAGTGACAGAAGGGGACACGACACGTATTTGTATTGTTGCCATTAAGGGGAAAATGACGGGGTTTATTCATATTGCTTGGGTTTACTTTGTCTATATCTTGTCATCTTGCTTAAGACGTTACTCCGTTTTTCATGGAACTTATTACCCTAGATGCATGCTGGATAGCGGTCGATGGGTGGAGTAATAGTAGTAGATGCAGGCTGGAGTCGGTCTACTTGTCTCGAACGTGATGCCTATATACATGATCATTGCCTTGAATATCGTCATAGCTATGCGCTTTTCTATTAATTGCCCAACAATAATTTGTTTACCCACCGTATGCTTTTTGTTTGAGAGAGAAGCCTCTAGTGAAAACTATGGTCCCCGGGTCTACCTTTATCATATATTAAATCCAAAAGTAACTTGCTGCAATTTTTCTCGCTGTTATCTTTTTTTGTGTTTTATTTTATCTATCTATCACTATCAGATTTGATCCTTGCAAATAAGCGCCAAGGGGATTGACAACCCCCTTGGTCGCGCTGGGTGCAAGTATTTGCTCTTTTGTGTGTAGGTGCTGCTAACGTGATTTCGCGTGGTTCTCCTACTGGATTGATAACCTTGGTTCTTAACTCAGAGAAATATTTATCTCTGTTGTACTGCATCATCCTCTCCTCTTTGGGGAAATCCCAACGCAGCTCACAAGTAGCACATAGTTTCTTTGTCCTTCACCATGTCACTAATTTGCCCCCTCAAAGTAGATGCTTCGTCCGACCTCTTCACGCTCTCTTTCTCCTTATTTCCATCTGGCTTGCACTTGTTTCTCCCCTGGTGCATCATCACTATCATCATTGTCTTCCAAGTTATTGAGTGCACCTTTCTTTGGAGGAGCTTCCTTGTCCCTCAAGCTCCATTTCTCACTATCCTTGAGCAAGAGCCAACAATGTCCAAGCACAAATGGCTCGCCCTTGAAACTCGGGCTTTGCTTGAACATTTCATTGCAATGCAATCCTACATCTGGAAAAGACACAAGTGTGAGCTCAACTTGTCATAAAAAAACAAGATCATAAAACTATGAGATACAAACACAACAAACTCACATAGTCATCGATCATGCATCCACTTGGAGGTGCATTTCTCACTTTCTCCAAGCAACTACTCAAACAACTCCATGTTTTCTTCATCGTTACCCACCGACCTTGGATTGATTACAAGGTACGGCTCGACACGAACGGCAAGAGCTTATGATTTTTATCCTTGGTGTGTTGCCGACACTTCTTGCCGTTTTGGTCTTTTCCGGTCACCGCATTAAGAGACACACTCTCGCATGCTTGAATCAAGCAAACGTCCTCCGTCTCCGTGTAATTGTCGGTTCTTTTTCTAAATTTTGCTTGGCTAGCATCAAACTCCTCCTCCTCAAGCTCTTATAGTCTATCATCGCCGTCACCCCCTCCTCAACCTCGGCTTCAACCTTCGGTTGCATGACCGATTCAAAATCATCAAGTGGAACACTCAAGTCCACCTCATTCTCCTCCAACAACTCGACATATGATGTATGAATGGGGTAGCTACCAAATCCGATGGCTGAAACACTAAGAAACCGAAGCAAAGTTCAATCAAAGTGATGTAGGGTGGATACCCTAAGGCCGATCTTTCACAAAATGGAGTGGATCCTACGAAGAACACGACGAACACGAGGAGAAACACTCAAATCAACGGGAGAGATCACACATGTGCTTGATCCATGAACATAAAGAGTGAGACAAGATGCAAACGCAACAAAGGACGATGTAATCGGTAGCGAGTTCTTCTCCGAGAGGAGGTCTCGAGGGATCTTCCCATGAGGGGTCTTGAATCCAATCGGTGGATCTTCTCTGTAGAGGCCCTGGTCTCTCGATGGAGTAGAACCGAATGGATGAGCAAAGCTCTATCTCTAAAATGAGCTAAACCTATGCTAATCCTAGAAAGAGGGCGGAGGAGGAGTATATATAGTCTAGGATCACGAAAGGGTACATGGGCCTCGGCCCAACACACTGTGCACAGACAGGCGTCGGTTGTCCGGACGCTGCCGGACGTCTGGTGGCTCGTGAGGGTCCGACATTTCGCGAGGGCCGGACGTCTACAACGGTCGGACGACTGACGTTCGGAAACGGTCGGACGTCCGACATTTCGGCTCGGATCAGGTGGCGTCGGATTTTCGACGGTGATCCATCTTCTGGTCGTCGGTCGTCCGGAGGTCTCGGACTTTCGATAATTTCCCTTCTGTTGGGTGACATCGGATGTCCGGAGGAGCTCGGTCGTCTGGTCGCTGGGGTGTGTCGGACGTCTGGTCCGTGTCGGTCATCCGACCGCTGTAGCTATCGCAGGCTGGGACTTGGCTGGCGGGCTGGTGCTTCACGCGTCGGACGTCCGGTGAGGTTTGGTCGTCCGGTGGCTGTAGAACTCCTGGCAGCACGTTCTCTTGGTCCTTGTACTTGGTGTCCTCGCCGTCTTGCCCGTTGGGTGTAGCTGCTCCATGGCTTTCCTCCAAGTACCTGATCACGCATAGGGTCTCTGCTTGAGGTAGTAGCCATGTCCCATATGTAGAAAGTGGTAGTTCGGAGAGGAGCGAATTCACCTTAGTTTTGATAGCTTTTGCTCGAGCTCTTGTCATTGGTCCAAGTGGTGTCGTGGGAGATGTAGGTAGGTCCATGGGGATGACTGTGGGATGCTCGCATCACAAAGTTCACCGAAGCAAGGGTTTTTTTACCTCTCCGATGCTTGATCGAGCATGTTGCGGACGCCGTGGAGTTGACGGGATCGTGGGGCACGCCGGAGGGGGTGGAGGCAGGGCCCTTCCTCACGCCGCCGCCTTCTTCTTCTCTGGGCCCTTCGCTTGCATCTTTGGCCGTTCCACGGAGGGGGTGGAGGAGGCGGTCGTCCTCGAGCCGGCGACCGCGACGAGAGGATTCACGGTCGCGGCAGAAGTTGGCGCGGCGGCGACCACTCTCCATGGACGACGTGGCTGCTCTGCCGTTTCTGCTTCACGCCGGTGGGGGGAGGAGTAGGCGCAACAACGAGGAACATGACTGCGAGAGCGGCAGGGAGACGAGGCGGCGCCGATTGGGTGGCCGACGCATGGAAAACGTTGGCCAGGGGTTGTCTCCATGGCGGCGTTTGGGGGGCGCGATGAGGCGAGACAGCATGGGGCTGGAGGGATTGACGGCGGCGACGACGCGGAGGGGCCGCGCAGAAGGGGAGGAAGCTTCCCTCCCATCAAATCGCGCGTTGGATAGAGGGAGCGGCAAAACGGAAAGGAGGGACAGGAGATTTGGCGGACGTGGGCCAAAATATGAAGGTCACCGCAAAAAAAATTTACGTGTCGGGCCCTGGTTGGATTGATTTTTTATTCCGGTCCCGCATATCGACGGTTATTTTGTGGGGATATAGCAAATCTAGATTTTATTTTTACTGCTAGAGACGCCGGAGAAAACCTAGGACGAGGATTGAGGAGCGGAGATCCTGGACCGCGACCGTCCCGTCCCCTCCTAAAACCCCAATCTTGTCGGGTTACGCGCCCTCATTTCCATTCCCCTCCCCCCTTCTCCGCCGGCGCCTCCTCCTCCGCCTCCCTCCTTCCCACCCCACGCCGCGCTAGGGCTTATCAAAAACCCCCAGGTGACACCCCCGCCATTTCCGCCTCCCTCCTTTCTCCCGGCCTCCTTCCGTTCCGCCCGCGCCCCCACTTTCTCGCTTCTCTGGGTGGGGTGGTGTCGCGTTTCTTCCTCTTCCCCCCTTTCTCTGGTGGTGGCTCCTCCGGTTCTCATGTGCCTTGTTTCGCCGCAGGTGCGGGCGGTGTGTGCGCCTAGGGCGGTGGTGATTTTTGCTGTCTGCGAGGAGGATGCAGGCCACCGGGAGTGTGACCTGGGTCGTCGGCGCCCAGGCGTCCGTCTTGGGGAGATGCAGCGGCGGGGTGCCCTACCCTTCGTCGTCGTCTTCTGCTTCCTCGGGCAGGTCCCAGGGGCTCGGCACGGTGCGGTGCTGCGTGCAGGCGCAGGAGAAGAAGCCACGGGTGAGGAAGACCAAGGAGGAGCGGAGGGAGATGGTCGAGTCATTCGTCGACACGTACTGCCCCCTTCTCTTTCCCTCTCGCCACAGTTACTTGTAGTTTTGAATTCTGTGTGTGTAGGCCTGTACCGTCTAATCAACATGCTCATCCTTCTGATTGTTGGTGTTAAAATGAAGTTGCCAGTAGGATTTAGTTCACACATTTGTTCTATGTCCTTCTTGGTGCCCTCTGTTTGTTACTAGGACTTAGTTCACACGCTTTGCGACTGTTGTTAGTTTGTTTTGCAACCTTTATAGGAAGTTTGCGTCGCAAGCCTACTTTTCTAGCGCATTGTTTCTTAGAATCATGATTTAACCTATATGTTCTATGATTTTGATTATGTTTTTTTTGTGGCGTGATCTAGACTACGATTTTATCCACTGTTCTTATTTTTGCATTTTGGTTTATCTGATTGGAATGCGAGGGTGAGGGAGTGTGTCTTTCTCTTTAGACTCGTTTTGCACAAAGATTTTATAGAGGTTAAAGATATGAGCAAACCAGTTTTCCCTGTTTCATCATATGTGCTTTGTGCATGTCGAGTTTTTCATTTCCTTGTAGTAATCCAATTGGCGCTGCTTTCGTCTCATTTCAGGTATCGGGTTTCAAACAACGGGAAATTTCCTTCAGTCAATCTTACACACAAGGAAGTTGGAGGATCATATTATATAGTCCGTGAAATTATGAGAGATATCATCCAAGAGAACAGAGTTCTTGGCCCTGGTGACTTGAATGCTAAGACGTTGAGTTTTGAGGATTGCCCTGATTCTTCAGAATTATCAAATAGGCATGAATTGGGCCAAGACAACATAGAGATATTAGATATGTCTGATGGGTATCATGGCAACAAAGATTATGTGCTGGAAATGTCTGACAAGGATGAAGCATTTTCATTGCAAACGAATTTCATCAGCACTCAACAGTTACCGACCTCATCTGATATCTTGGAATCTGGTATTCTGAACAGTGTTCTCCAAAATGGGAATGTAGCAGATGCAACATGCTTGGAGCCAAACCTTGAGAAACAAGACGAAGCCTTTCGTGGGAAACCAAGTGAGTCTCAGACTAATAGTTCTGAGATGCAAGCCCCATCTCTTGCTCATGTTTCTGATTTGCATAAGGAAATTGAGCTCAACAATGCAGGGGATGAGCATGAGGAAACAACCAGTAGCATCACTGATGAAGTCACTCCTTCCCCAGAACATAGTGTTTCTCAAACAAATGGTGCACTTCTACATGAGCATGTGACATCACCTGACGATTGTGATGTCACAACTAATACTGCTGTTGATGAGGCTATTGTTTGCTCAGAAAATGGCGTTCTTCAGACAGATCAGATCCTTATACAGGAGCATGAGATAGTACCTGAAACAGCAAGTATCAAGACAGAAGTTGTTCAGATTTCAGATGGCCACTTTAGATCTGCAACACCTGCAACTCAAATGGATGCTTATACCTCGAATACAAGTGCAGCAACAGTAGAATCAGCTGTGTCCATTGATCATCATGATGTGGTTGAGCAACCACTGCTTGGTGCCAGCCCTAACGAACAACAAAAGTCAGAAGATCTTGCTTCTCGACCAGCAATGGATACAAAGGTTAGTCCATAAATCTATGTAGGTTTTTGCAAGAATTTGACCGTCTTTACTAAACTGTGCATAATCATGCGATAAGATTGTATGGTTGTATGTATCAATGTATCATAGCCTTTATGGAATCACTTATCTTCCAGTGACCATTATCTCTCCTCTGACATTGTTGTGTTTACTGATTTATTCTATGTCCTCAAATGGCACATTGTTTACTTTTGGTTGGACCCTTTTTTCTTGTAATTCATTTACTGCAAATTTTGGTATGTCCAAGTCATATTATTCTGCATCTTTTCAGGGTTTTCTGCAAAAGGAATACAACCACAACACGGTAGAGAAAGATGTAAGTGAATTCAAGAAATCAGTATCTGGCATCACAGAGGAAGAGCGTGAGGCAAGCAAGGCTAATAATGAACATGGGATAAGTGCGACAACAACGATCAGCAGGCATGCACTTTGCATTCTGACATTGCGTTGCATGCTTACTGTTTATAATTTTCTGCATACATCGCAAAAGGCCATAACATATTAGGTAAGTGAAAAAAATCAAAATTCATCATGTTTCTCATCTTCATGTACCTGTTAAAGCTATATCATGCATTTTGTTACATGGTTTACATCCTGTAGAGGTATCTTTTGAATAAGTCCACACAATAATATAAACTCATGTGAGGTTACCCTGCACATCTTAGCGTGCATTGAGGCAAAAGTGGAGCTTTGGAACAGCTATAGGTGACCAATCTGCGAAATAGCATGCTAGTAGATACTCTAGTGATAACTGCATTTGGCATTCTGTCAGTAGCACATGATGCAGTGGTTATGTCCATGCGCGAGCATCCCCCCTCCCTCTCTCTCCCTCCGAACATTTTCATGGTACTGCACTTTATCAAGTAACATTTCACTTTTAGCGTGTAACATTTTTGCAAAGCCAAACTTTGTAGTACACACTACACAGTAAAACCTACACAGAACTGTACATTTTTAAGACGAGTGTAATTTTGTAAACTGGCTGCTCAACAATGTAGGTCAGTTTGGTTCTTTTGCCCACAGCCCTGATTTGAATTTTAAAAGTTTTGCCCTTTCTATTTCCTTTTCTGGTTGCTTAAATTTTGGTATGGTTCATTGGAATGTGATCCTTTGTGGGGCGGTAGTTAGTGAAATGCTATATCGCATATTTTCTGTTGGAGGAAATAGATGTGGTGACTGCCAAGTGCAAACAAAGGAAGAAGAAAAGCAAAAAATCAAACTACTTATAATAAAGCTACTCTCCTTTGGTCAACCATGCCAAATCACTTCTTGCTTACTTTCCCAGGAATGATTAACCCAGCTCAAAAAAAGGGGAATGGGATTAACCATGGCAAACGTTTGATAACTCACACTTTATATATTCAACAATGCATCATGACCTTTTGTCTCTCTCATGCTCTGCTTTACTGACCTGCAGGAGAACTGGGAAGGGACAGCAGAAGAAAGAGGACAACCTATTTTGGCTTATCGTAAGGGCATTTGTTGTTTCTATGTCCAAGTTGTGGGCAAAATGAGTGATGGGCGAAATGCATCTTCATCTGGTACTGCCTGGGATGTCTTCCTGCCTACTAGGAAACGAGAAGCGCCCTTTGCGGAGCTCCGATCTCCCTGATGCATATAGATGTCTTCTTGCGCAGCACTTTGGGTGTTTTGTTATGCTTGGTTTAGTTTATAGCCTATTTTTGTAGTTCAGATGTATCGTTTGGTCAACTTCGTCTGCTGTGTCAAGTTGACACTGCCAACTCTAGAGAAGTACTCAGGAGTTTCTTATTTTGTAGGAGTATAAGATCTGTCTTGAGCTCTGAAAGAAGCAGTTCGTACATTCACCGATTTAATCGAGCATGAATGATTTCCCGTTAACTTTTCTGCAATCATTATGGAAGCTTGTTCCTTCCGTCACAGCAGAGCAGCGTTTAGCAACCGCCTCAAATTGATCCTTCTGACCTATGAACCTATCCAGATTAGCACAATTTTTTGCTCTTGATACACAAAACCCATGAGTATTTTAAGCACAGAAATGAACAAATTTAGTACTCCCTCCGTTCACTTTTACAAGTCGTTCGTTTCAGACAACTGAAATTGAGTTGTTTTGCACGTTATCTGAAATGTCTACAACACCTTATAAAAGTGAACAGAGTTGGTACTTTACACTTGAATGTAAGGGTACTGCTCGCAGTTAAAACAGGGTTCCACTTTATACAAATATATAACTTATGTAATTCCACAAGATTCATAACTAATCTTGCTGTGTTTATTACTCCCTCCGTAAAGAAATATAAGAGCATTTAGATCACTAAAGTAGTGATCTAGACGCTCTTATAGATGGAGTACTTCGCTATACCTAAAGGATGACACAGAGAGACTGTTAATTATTCAATTCCAAGAACGCAAGCTATGTATTAGTTCAAGTTTATGCCTGCCATCATTCTGCTTCAGATTTGTAAATCCAAATGAACTATGACAGGTCATCTCAACAAACATCACATCCTGGAGCATCCAATCTAACACAACCTATTATTACATCTCAAGACATTATTGTTGAAACTTCACCAATTGGGTACTTGCTAGTCGATTTCAACAATCTCCTAGTTTCATCATCCATTGAGACCTTATCCTCGTCCATTCGTTCATCAATTATCAGAGGCATCATCTCAGCTTTAGCGTACGTGCGCAGGACCGAGTTATATATCTCAGTTGTGACATAGCCTGCTTCTCGAAGCACAACGAGGAGCTCCTCTGCAGCTTCAATGTCACCTCTCTTCTCAATCTGCGAAAAAAGAGCCGTGACGAGTTGTGGGTTTGGCTCCCATTTCTCCAAGCTTGACAACGCTTTCTTAAGGCACTCCATAACTTTGTCCGTCCTCTCGTTGTTGCCAAGATAACCCCAAACAAATAACTCCCAAGTGCTATAGCTGGGCTTGACTCCTTTCTGCACAATGTGTTGAAGAAAACTCTCTGCCTTCTCCATCTTGCCATTCTTGATGTAAAATGAAAGGATGGTGTTCGGGATCCTTGAATCTTTAGTTCCTGACTCTGACTCCCATTCTCCGTAAACGCACTCTGCTGCTGCAATATCGCCAAACCTTGTAAGCGAAGTAAGCATGCACTTGTACTCGGCGTCACTGAACTTCCTGAAGGTTTGTTTCATCTTGCTCCACACCCTGTCCAAGTTACCTCTATCTGACAGGCTTGCGTACATGGTGAGAAGTGACGAGAAGGCGGCTCGCTCCTTCCTGGAGGCCCTCTTCTCCATCTCCACAAGCGCATCCCGGCCTTTGACATGAAGACCGGCATTGATGTAAATGCTAGCCAGCAGGCTGAAGGTCATCCAGTCAGGGACCACCCTGTCATCTTTCATCAGATCAAAGACCTTCTCCGCGCTTTTCACGCTGTTCTTCCTGGAGCAGTAGGTGAGCCATATGTTGTACGTGACCAGGTCTGGGATGGTGAACCTCCTGAGCTCCTTGATCATCTCGGGCACCTTCTCCAGCTCGCCGGTCGACATGTAGAGCGACATCATGTGGTTGAACGGGAGCGCGCACGTGAGGTACCCTGCGCCAGCCATCTCCTTGAGCATGGCCTCGGCCTTGTCCCGGGCGCCGTGCTGCACGTAGGCGTGCAGGAGGGAGTTGCAGGTGGACGGCCCCTTGGCCCGCTCGGGGACGTCCTCGAAGAACTTCTCGGCGCTGGCCAGGCCCCGCACCTTGGCGACGAGGTCGAGGTGCACGGCGTGGTCCCCCGGCAGCAGCCTCATCTCCGGCTGCGTCCTCATCCACTCGCAGATCTGCATTCGGGGCGGGGCGGGGCGGGGTCTAAGTCGACAGGCAATACGGCAAACAGGTGGCGGGCGCGCGCTGCTAGCTAGGTGCAACGCGATGACACCGGTGCGGCAATGGCGCGTACCTCGAGGGCGTGCTTGAAGCGGCGGTACTTGCGGAGCTCGCGGACGACGCGGTTGAGCTGGTACTTGTGCACCGGGCGGCCTTCCTCTGCCCATCGGCGCAGCACCACCACCGCGCTGCGCTTCGGATAGATGAGCTTCAGCAAACGGTTCCCCAGCGTGTCCCCGCCCCCCGTGGAACTCGATCCTCCAACTCCTCCTGTTGACGCCGCCGGGGCGGAGGCGGACAGCAGCCTCGCGTAGCCGGCGGCGGCCGCTAACCGGCGGGAGAGCATAGCTTCGCAATATAGGGAGAAAAAAGTATTGTTCACTTGGAACTAACGGGCTTCATTCATTATAATCTATCTCGGATGACTTCTCAGCAGGACTGGTACTGGAAGGCCCATCGCAGGCCCATATAGAAAAGGGCTGTGGGTACAAAAAACCCCATGTCAGAGGCCTGTAGCTGCATCAGGCAAGTTATTTACCCCTCAAAAAATAAATAAAAATCAGGCAAGTTATTTGAATTCACACGTATGTCTGACCGCCCTCCCCCCCAAAAAAACTGAATTCACACATTACAGTTTTAGTTGTCAAGCTCTCGTGCACACGACGCTGTTGAGCCGGTACTTGTGCACCGCACGGCCTTCCTCTGCCCACCAGCGCAGCACCACCAACGCGCTCCGTTTTATAGATAAATCAACAGTCCATACAACCAACATCCAAACTTCGAACCATAATAACGGCTGGGACAAGAGCACAATCATGCCTAACAAACAGGAGAGAAATAAGGAAAAAAGCCACCTAGTGACTGCCGACAAGCGGCACTACAAAGACGCAAGTCGATGCGTTGTAGCCAGTGGCGCATCCAGCATGAGCCCAAGATAATCTCAGTCACGCTGCCTAGAAAGTGGGTGCCAGTGCTGCAGAAAAGTAAGGAATTTGAAGGAGTCAGATGCATGCCTTGGAAAAACTCGTTCAATCACCATTTTATTACGCGTCATCCATAGAGTCCATGACATTGCCACAAAGATAAACCATAATAAGCAACGATGTCGTCCGGGTGAGTAGCCCTGGTCTGGAGGAACTCCGTGAGGTCCAGGGCCTCCCAGGCACCATAGATCTTCCACCAGACGGCCGCCAATGCAACTTACTGCTTCGCGCGCAGGCGACCAACGACATCCGCGGATCTCCTATGAACGGCTCTAGTGAATGCCACTTGAGTGTTTGAGTTTTACCGTGAGCACCGTGGTTCGCCGGACATGTCGCTTTCTTCCTTTTCACTTTCTTGAGACTATTTAAGTGGGTGATCTCCAAAGGAGAACCCCATCTATTGTAATCGGGCTATGCCCTGAACCGGCGTGTCCCAGCCGACACAAACCCTAACTACTTTTCCCTCTTGATTTGGAGTGAACCCTTCCCCAAAGTTCATCAATTTGAGCATTTCTTGCATATCTTCCTCTGAAGATGATTTTTTTTATTTCGCAAAAAAGAAGATGTTTTTTTGATAAACTTCCTCTGAAGATGATCGCTAGTTTTTTTTCGAGAAACCTTGCCGTTTGTATTCATTCAAAACATAGGTCATATGTACAAGGTTTGGGTCATGAGGAGTGCCCAATCACACATGTTTGCCTACACCTAGATTACAAGCATATTTGGCGAGATTATGAGCCTCAAAATTAAAATTCCTACGCTCATGTATGAAAGAGCATGAATTTAAACTAGTACAGAGGTTCAAGATTTCATGAACTATAGCAGCATTGGGACCTCCTGCCCCGTTGTTGACGTCGTTCACCACTCCTTGGCTATCCGAAGCGACACAAATATTTGGTTCTCCAAGATCGTATGCGAGTGATAATGCTTCCCGACAAGAATATGTTTCCAAGATAAGTGGATCATCTATACCTTGGAAGACTACCGCCGAAGAACCCAGATAATTACCAGTTTGGTCACGGTAAATCGCCGCGACTGCTCCCCCACGGCGGGACCTGGCGACTACTCCATCTGCATTAAGCTTCACAGTACCCGCTGGTGGCGGTAGCCATCTATTTTCTGGTGCTGGTGCAGCATGGGCTGGACCTCGGCGAGAATAGCTCGCTGTTGACTGTGACAATTCTGCTATAAAATTGTTTATAAAGGAGATTGTTTGCTGTGGACTTTGGAAGATGGACTCATAGATTGCCTTGCTTCTAGCAAACCATATGGACCACAGGATGACAACCATTGTCGTGAAACTCGCATGGTGTAGAGTATCACTCAGCTCGAATAGCCATAGCCTCGCATTAGACTCCTCGTCCTCTGCCATACGAGAGACAAGACCATCATCTGACAATGCCCAAATGCACCTGGACATGGTGTCTGAAATAAGAGCATGCCACCATGAATCCGGAGGTCCACAGAGTGGACAAGTGTCTTGAGAGGACATGTGACCCTTGCTAAGAACATCGGTCGTAGGGAGAGAGTGGTGGGCGAGCTGCAATAGAAAAATTCTCCTCTTGGAGGGAACCTTAAGTTTCCAGAGCGAACTCCATGAATTTTGGTCTCTCTGAGCATTGGATGTCCCACCACGTCCTTCCAGCCACTCCTCCCGCTACAGTTTTGTTGCAAGCAGAAACTTGTACACCGAGGAAACAGTAAACCTGCCCTTCTTGTCCGGAAACCAAACCCAGAAATCTAGCATTTCCTATCTGGCACCACAAGCGCCAATTAACGTGCATTTTTGTTAACTGGCGCCTGTGGCGTCTGTAATTGGGCCGACCCATCTAGGCTTCCGTTGACAATTTCTTTTTTGAAATTTCTATGAACTTTTTGAATATTGGTGATTTTTTTTAAAATTCAACATTTTTTTTCAGATTGATGTTTTTTTTGAAATTTGATGAACATCCTTTTGAAAATGGATGAAATTTTTTTAGATTTATGAACTTTTTTCAATTCAACGATTTTTTTTAAAAATACATGATTTTTTTGAAATTTAATGAACTTTTTTAAAAACTAATGAACTTTTGCTAAAGTAGATGATCTTTTTTTTTTCAATTTGAATGATATTTTTTTTCCAATTGATGATATTTTTTTCAAAATTGATGAACCTTTTTTACAGATATGTACTTTTTTTCGAATGGATGAAACTTTTTTCTTTAAATCTGTAAACCTTTTTTGATTTCATATTTTTATTTTCGTAACAAAAAATAAACTGGGCAGCTCGTGAGTGGGCCGGCCCATGCTAGCAGCGCTGCAGGCGCCGGATCGTTAACGGGCGCCTGCAGCGCTGCATAGGAGCTCCCCAGAAATCTTTTATGATCGCTAGTGGAAAAAGTCTTGTTCGCCTGGAACTAATGGGCTAGCGGATATAGGGAGAAAAAAAAGCCTCATTCTTAGGCCTGGTACTGGGAGGCCCATCGCAGGCCCACGTAGAAAAAGGGTGTGGGTACAAAACCCCCACCCCCCAGGGACCTAGCCGCAAGAGCTCCCATCTCCGCCGTGCCCGTGCTCCCCCGCCCCAAGGTAAGGAACCCTCCCTCCCCCTCTCCCCCCTCCGCAGTCCAAACGAAATTAAGAGAAATCTCCCCCAAAGTTTTCGAAACGGAGGCGAATCCCCACCCAAATCGGTTTGAATCGGCCACCCACCCCACCAAACGAACCCATCTGGTTCCGGGCTCTGGTGGCCGTGGCGACGGGCGAGCGAGCACCCCATCTCGCCCCGCCCGCCTCCCATGGCGTTTCACGTCGCGTGCCCCATCACTTGGTATGTTTACGTTACACTCCTCTTCCTCCTCCCCCTCCCCCCTCCCCGTCTCGGTCTCGGTATCTCTCTCTCGTCACCGCCCGCCCGCTTCTCCTCTCTCGCGCTGACGGCCGGCCGGGCCTCTCTTCCTTCCTTTGTGCAGCCGGAGGGTGTGCGACTGCGAGCTAGGGTTCGGCGCCGCGAGGGCCAACAAGAGGGCCGGGGCATGGGCCGGCGTCGCGGCGGCGCTCGAGGGCTTCCTCGCCGATCCGTGGCTGCTGAGGCCGGCGGTGGCGGGGGCGGGGGATGCCCGAGAGCCCGGCACGGTGCAGGTGGAGGTGCCGCCGCTCGAACTGCCGGAGGAGGGCGAGGACGAGGCGTGCAGGGCGGCGATGCAGCGCCAGGCCGCCGCCGCGGAGGACTTCGCCAGGCGCCTCGAGGGCGCCTATGAATCTCCGGTGAGCCGAATCTACGACGCACTTGCTTCTGCCTAGGGCTATTCCTCTTGGGTTTCCCCTCGTTGTTAAGGACCTAGGGTTTGTGCCTTTTTGTGGCGTTCATGACGATGATTCTAGCTAATGTCGGTGTAGGCGCATTTCGGGTTCAGTTGTCTGTTTAGCTGTCTGGTTACTGCGAATTTCCCGAGGTTTTGGTGTAGATTCCTTGGGAAGTCTGAATTGGGATGATAATGGGCCGCCCGGAGATCATATGCTAGCGCAGAAGTTTGCATCTTCTATGTTCTGAGGTTGTAAGAGTGTGTACTGGCTCCAGGTAGGTATTTGTGGGAATTCTGGTTAGATTTTAGAGCCAGTAGGCTTGGATTTTTGGGTAAATACAGTTGTTTGTGACATTCATAGGCTCATAGCTCATCAGTTTCGTGTGGCCCAGAGCAATTTCGATGCCCTTGAGTGGTTGTATGCACGTGGGCTATGCCAGATGGAATTGACCATGACCTTTGCTGATTCCGGTGTATTACTTTGAGAGGGGTATATGGTCGTGCTCTGTCTTTGAGGTTTTGTTATGCTATGGGCCAAGTTGGTATGTTTTGGTGTTTAATAAGTGCTGTGATTACTGGTGCTAGTTTTTGGTGCCTATGGAGCTTCTGATCTGTGGATGGCTTATGAGCTCTGGATGCAAATGATGGTGTGAAGTTCACTTATTGTTGTTTTGTCTTGATTCTTTTAGTTACCCTGTGTTGTTTGTGCTTGTGCATAGTTGGTGCTGCTCTATACTTTGCAGGCATGCACTGGGGGAGCCCTGGTTCTAGGAACAATTTAGCCATATACGAGTATACCTGTATATTATGCAGATGTGTGGCTTAATGAGAGCAAGCATTACTTGTGCATCCCCCCACACCCCTGAAAGAGAAATGGACCCGTGTCTTGCAGAGATTCTCATTTACGTTAGTCACGCATTCATGCCGACGTTGCTGTATATTGAACTTACCTTTGCAGTAACGTGATAACTGCTCCAGTAAGATATATAAGCTAGTTTATATGTTCTGTTTTCTGTTTCAATGAAGCAATATCTTATTGATATGCTGTATTTAGCTGTTATAGTCGTGGTGCCTTTTTTGTTTCCAAATTTGGTAATCAAATACTGCTTTTCTCGGTTTTGGCATTCGACTCCCACCAAAGTTAGCATTGCAACCTTCAACTCCTAAACTATTTTTTAACCCTGCACTAGAGAATCCATTTAACTTTTACAACATCGGTCGCGTTTCAGATGGTTCGTGCTGACTCAGATGCTACGTGTCAGACAACCTGGACAACTTATCCACTTCAGTGGACTGACACATCAGCAAACTACGTAAAAAAACTTAGCAGCCTTAATAGCAAGATAGATAAGTTCTTTATGTAGTTTGCTGACGCAGATAAGTTGTATCCGAGTCGTGTGACATCTGAGTCGGTACGAAACCATCTGGGACGGGGACAAGGTTATAAAGTGAACGAATTTCATAGTTCAGGGTTAAAAATAAACTGTCTGAAGGTTGTAATGTGAGCTTCAGTGAGACTTGAAGGTTGTAAAGTGGACTTTCTTCATTTAGAAATGGCGCAGAATTTATAACCAGTCAATGAGATTCCTGATTCTTTGTCAGTTCATCATTATTACGGTAGTTTTGTACTTCTATGCTGGAACAGTGGAGTTCACAACTAAATACCTTCTTAAAATATTATTTTATACTTCTTCCAGGAGGCTGAAGGAGATGAAGATGACTCGGATCGAGAAGATCAAGGGAATGCTGCTGTCAAGGTTATGTGCCGCTTATGCTTCTCTGGAGAAAACGAGGGCAGCTCAAAAGCTGCCAAAATGGTTCCATGCAAACTCTGCAACAAGAAGTATCATAAGAAGTGTGTGAAAAATTGGGGTGAACATAGAGGTAATTTAAAAAATTATTCCCTGCGTGCGTCTTAAAAACATTGTCTTTTGTATCCTTTGATGATATCCATTCCATCTAGATCTCTTCCACTGGAGCTCGTGGATCTGTTCATCTTGCCGCAGCTGTGAGGTTGGTTGTCTATAACATCATTATCCTTACCTTGTGCATGTGTATTTCCCAACTATCAGAGTTTTTGTGACACCAGAAGTATTTAAGGGCGTGTCTGGTTGAAGGGATTGAGTGGCTGTGGGTATCTCCAACCACCTGGTTAGGGATAGCCATTTTTTTTGTTTGGTTGAGTAGAATGCACAAGTGGTTGAAGATAACCACTGCGTGTTTGGTTTGAGGGATGAACGGATGAGTGGTGGTCTGGTGGATAAGAGTTCGAGTAACCTTCTTCTATTGAGGCGGTGAGATTACCTCGTAATTACAACATAAAATTACATGTTGCTTATTACATGGTGCACGCCCATCAATGCAACTAGATCTCCAATTATGCCTACTCAAGAAATGTAATCCAAGTCAAGACCGAGCATAATGTGTATGTATATGTGGACATGGGAACAAATCAGCAGTTGAATGAAGTTGGGGCAAAAGTTTGCAGAAACACGATTGTGGTATCTCAAAGTTTCAGATTACAAACACTAATTTAACTAAGTATGCAATCATTAAAAACTGTATATACAGAACAGAATACTTCACGGTTCATATTTACAGCCTACTCATGTTCGTTGGGGTTGGCAGTTGCCTCAAAAGCAATTATGCAACAGAGGAAGACAAATTCAATGGGAGGAGGTAATAGACAGAGGTTAGAGGGACTGCCGCTGTGCGCCATGCGCCCTCATGCCGCCGGACACGAGCTCACTCGGCGAGCACCTACAAGGCTCTACATTGAGCCGGCGCCCCACCCCAGGGCAGCGCACATGCATCATCAGGCTGGCTCCGCCTTTGGTCTTCCTCGCCGTGCTCTTTGGTCGGCCTGCGGCCCAGCCGGCACGCCATGGATGACTCCGCCGCCGTGCGTGCCCTTGTCGGCCCCGCCACCGTGCCATGGCTGGCTTCACTGCCTCGCGCCTTGGCCGGCCCTGCCACCCAGCACCATCAGGATCTGCGGCCCCAAGCCCTGGAGGCAGCCACCCTCGCCTTTGATGTGCCACGGTCGCGCACAATCTGCGCTGCTGACTAAGTCAAGCGAAGAGGCCATATAGGGGAAGAGAGGTGACAGAAGAGAAGAAAACGTTTCGCGGTGAAGCTAGCGATGCACGCGTGTGCTTGGCTATGTCCACGAGATTTTCGCGGACGCGCTCAGCCTTGTTTTGATAGCATACGGGGAATCTTGGCTACCCATATCCCTGGCCATCCCTTCTCTCTGTTGAACCAAACACCTGATAACCACCTAAAAAGTGGCTATCCCTGGCCATCCGGGGATAGCCACTGAACCAAACGCACCCTAACAGTTCTCTAGTACTATTAATTTTGGCTTCACCCGTATGCTGGTACATGACTAGAGTTTAAATCCTTTTTGAGTCGGTGCAGTTTATGAAAATTGTAGCATACATTTTGCATTATTTAAGAGCTCTAATATTTGTATATGCATCAACTGTTATTGTGGTGGCCATTAACTTCCAAATCAGCAAATACTTACGTTTGATCATAATTAATTTTGAAGTTCTCCTCCATGTTCCTATATGAGCAGTTGTAGAGTACTCCCTCTGTCCCATATTAATTGTCGCTGAAACGGATGTATCTTGACGTATTTCAGTGCTGGATACATCTGTTTGAGCGACAATTAATGTGGGATGGAGGGAGTAGCATCTTTGCACCGTGTAGAACGTTTGTTATGCCTTAGTTACCACCAGCTTTCTTGGTAAAGAGGGAAATGAACCCAGATTCTTTGCCTAATTCTGTGTAAATAAACACGTATTTAGGTGTGTCGGCGGCCTGGTGATCCCAATAAGTTAATGTTCTGTAAAAGGTGTGATGGAGCCTATCACTGTTACTGTCAGCAACCCTCACACAAGGTACACCTATTGTGCACCTTCCTCATTCTGCTTTCTACAAATTGAATATGTGGGGCTCGTCACTTAACAGTGAACTATGACGTTGCAGAATGTTACTCATGGACCATATTTATGTCCAAAACATACAAGGTGTCACAGCTGTGGATCTGGTGTACCTGGGAGTGGCCATAGCACAAGGTACTTAAACCACTAATGCGGATGAATGATATTGCTCTGAAATTTACTTAAGATCTTTTTATCACGTATTTGCCACTTTATGTGTCGTGCTTATATACGTCATTGCGAGTTTTGGTGCGCAGGTGGTTTTTGGGGTACACATGCTGTGATGCTTGTGGGCGGTTGTTTGTGAAAGGAAACTACTGTCCAGTTTGCTTGAAGGTACCTCCTTCCCTTTTACTCTCTCTTGGCATGACTACTGTTAAATTTCAGGGTATTAGAAAATGTTTCGTTTCTCTCCAGCTGCCCTTTCTCTTCTAATATAGTGACCATATGCTATGCGTGAGGCCTTAAAATGAGGATCCTGTTTGTCTATAGCTGAAAGTTTCTTATTGAGACTTTGTTTGTTAAGTTTAAAATGTACTAAGCAATGTTGGGTCATATACACCATAATGTGTTGCGGAGTTTTTCCATGCTAACTTCTGCTGAGATACCCTTTTCTGTTGCTTGGTTCACCCCTTTTCAGGTTTATAGAGATTCTGAAGTGATACCTATGGTTTGCTGCGACGTTTGTGAAAAGTGGGTACATATTGAATGTGATGGCATCAGGTCTTTCTGAACGTCAACCCCTCATTTTGTTTAAATTAACCCACTCGTATTTGTTGCCTTCTCTGAATCTAGTGTTTAGTGCCTTGATACTTCAAGATTTTCACTTCTGTGGTGTACTACGCTTTACTGACTTTCCATATAATTATGCAGCGAGGAAAAGTACCAGCAGTTCCAAGCTGACCAAAATCTCCAGTATACATGCGCATCATGCCGTGGCGAATGCTCCCAGGCAATATATAATTCTTTCATGGTTTCTCATCGCTGTATTACACTCCCTCCATTCCAAAATAAGTGTTGCTGATTTAGTACTAAATTAGTATAAAATTTGTACCAAATCAGCGACACTTATTTTGGGACGGAGGGAATACTCTGTTATCTTACACGCCTTTTGCTCTCTTCAGATCAGGGATGCAGAAGATGCAGTTAGGGAGCTTTGGAAGAGGAGGAACATTGTTGATCATGATCTTATGGTTAGTTTAAGGGCTGCTGCTGGACTGCCTTCTTTAGAAGATGTGACACCTTGTCCAAACTCGGACGATGAAAGGCTCGGTGCATTAGTATTGAAAAATGATGGTAGAAACACACTAAAATTCTCTTTCAAAAGTAACAGCAGTAAGCCTCCATTAGATCAATCTGAACAAGAAAAGAATGTTCCTAAGAACTCAGGGACGAATAAGAAGCATTCCAAGAAAAAAGGCAATCAAGGTAATAAGTCAGTTGCTGATCCGAATGAGATATTTCTTGAGAGAAGGCATGAAGTCAAATCAATGAGTAGTCACTTGGGAGATCATACTGTAGATATTAATCATGACAGGAATTCTTTCAAGAATAATGAGAATGTGTTTGTTTTATCTTCAACTCGAAGTTCAGAGAAGGATCTGAAATCCACATCTGCGAAAGCTGCAACAAACAGTGCAGATATGATACCAAAAGTCAAAATCAAAGGCAGTAAGGTGCCGAGCCTGCATTTCAAAGATATAGGTGAGGAAAATAATGCCAAGGGTGACACAGGGAAAGGTACCAAGTTGGTTATTCATCTTGGAACACGTCACAAAAGTAAAAGTGGCTCTCCTAAGTCTGAAATGTCCAATTCTCATAAAGAGCAAGAGCTTGGTTTGATGCATGGTATGTGCCTTATTTTGTTTTGCTTTGCCATTTACCTTTTTAGTTTGCTTGATATATTGTATCTGGCATGTATGTACAAACTTCTGTGCTAGTAACTACTAGTAATTTACTAATTTGAGACGTTACTAAAGGTCTCCTATAGACAGCTACGAAATTATAGCTATTTTGTGGGCATTTGTCCTCATAAACTTTCATTTGACATATGTTGCCATATTGGCATAATTTTAAGAACTGGACTTGTGACCAAACCAGTCAGGATGCTGGTTCATCCAGTTTGATATTCGGACCATTATATACTCAATGTTCCAAATACTGGCCAGTTAATCGGCATCTCGGTCAGTTAATCGCTACTCGGTGTGTTACCGAATAGCTGATTAGCTGATATATTGGCCGATTGACTGGCCAATTCGTCTATTTATCATAGTTCAAAAAGCGCTGTTAGGCGCTCGCCTAAGCGTGCTTAAGCGGTGGGCGTTGGCATAACGCCTCGCTTTGGCCCTAAGCGCTCAAAAAGGCGGCCGGCGAGAAATCAGCCTTCTCCGTCGAGGAATTGTGTTTCTCAGGCGAGAAATCAATCTCCCTGGCGAGGATTTGACCACTCTGACGACAAATCGATCTATTCCGGCAACGGGTTGAGATTCTCCGGCGAGAAATCGAGCTTTGCTGGCTTGTTGCCATGGGTGCAGCAAGGGAGAGGAAGAGGTAGAGAGGAAGAGGTAGAGAGGCGGCATGAGGAGGATCCCTAAAATTTCTGTCGACTGTGCACACACAGGAGGTTTTAATAAGAGAAGAATAAGGATAGATGGGCCGGTGCTTTAATGGGCTAGGTCACCTCATCTTGCTTATTTCTTCACACTAGCGATCGTGTACGGAACTCCTAATCCTAATCGCGCCTAAGCAGCACATAAGCTATCAAGGCGCAAATAGGTGGTCAAACGCATAATTTACACCTAGTGCTTTTTTGAACTTTGCTATTTATCCCTACTCAACACCTGACCGATATGGTACCAGTTACCGATATCCTGAACATTATAGTATATATAGTAGAAAAAGGTAAAATAGAATTCCTTCTATTGAACAACAGCTGACCTGAGGCGAGTTGGTTATCATATGCCATGGTTGGGCTTCGGCCTACTGCCTAGGTGACCCGGGTTCGAATCATCCAGCACGGATTACATTTTTCTCGCCTCCACCCGTTCCGCTGCCTGGTTTGCACAAAGATACCCGGTCGACCGCTTTTCATCAGTCCGGTGGCTGGGACAGTCTGTGGAGCTTAAGAAACAGCTAAGGTCATCTGTTCTGTCTTCTTCTGGTCCAACCGGCTATCCGGTCCTGTTTTTACTACTAGACATATTGCCTGATTTGGTAATATTGAATTGCTTAGTACTCCTTAAGAATATGTAGGGTGTATCCACCATTCTCCAATTTGTAAGGCGTATTAGTTATTTTGCCACCTTAGTTCTGAAAATACCCTCTGCTCAGCCTTCTGAGATTTCTTTCCCGTGCATGCATGGCTCACACTTGTTTCCGTAAAATTTGGATCATCCACCCCTTAAAAGAGAATTTGCGGTTTGCCAGTGGAGATTGAGTTGTATGCATTTCTTGATATGGTGATCTGTCGAGCGGAGATTGAGGAGATGAACCGGCTATTTTTGGTGTGTTAATAACTATGACATCACACGATTTGGAATGAGATGATTACACTGGGGCAATACATTCCGCAAATTTGTTATGACTCCTTGTTATTCTTGCAAAACTTATACGTCCAACATATTGGGGAGGGAGTACTCATTCTGGTTCCCAAAAAAGCTTAATTGGAAATTATATATGATATATATTAGCTGTTCTGTTAAAAACAATTAGCTGTTTGCTCATTCCAACCTAGGTATCTGATTGGGTTCTTAGGCAGGGTTTGTCCAGTGCTTCAGAGTTCATATCCTTACCTGTATGTGCACTCCAAATACCCATATTATCCGCCCCTGAGATGGCAGTTCCAGAAAGACATTGCCAAACCTATGGTTCATATACTGCAATCTAATTCGCAGTGCTGACATTCCTGTAACCTCGTCATCATCCCCTGATAATTTTCCCATCTTATTGTCCGAGCAGTTGCATTGTTGGTATTGATATGTCATGCTACCTCTGTTCCAAAATAGATGATGTCCTATAAAGCATGCAGTCAACGTTCTCTAACTTTGACTATTGGTTTAAAGAAAATAATACCATTATATATTCCATTAAACTTCATAATTCTGCAACCTTTTATTTTATTTCCTTATATTTGTATGAAAGAATGACGGTCAAAGTTGTGTGTTGGAGGCTCTGTGCATAAACGTCTGTATTTTAGAACGGAGGTAGATTTTTATTTATTGGCTTCCCTTGTTTTGTAATGTTAGATGCTTAAGCTGTTGCTTGATTTTTGCTGTTGCAAGTTTTCTCTTAATTTACTTCAGATTTCTTCCCTTGATTCTGTGTTCAAGATTGAAGTGGCTTAGTCACCTTTTGCTATATATTTCAGGAGGGAAAATTGATGTAACAAGCCACTTCAAAAGCTCGAAGAGTAGTAAAAAGGAAAAAAGTGTAATGAAACTAGTTGGAGAGACAGGAGTACAGCAAAGAAGTAGCCTTTTGGGAGATCTGGGCACCTCCAAAAAGCATGCAACTGGAAAAAGGAGCAGTGCTCTAATTTCTGGGATGGAAAATGCAAGTGAAAGTGGAACAAGAAGCAGATCATTTGGACATAAGCAATCTATTCCCAGTCAGCTGACAGAGAGCCAGGGCACTGCTTCAGTTCCTGTCAACAACTCTCCTGACAGCTTAAAGCCCTCGTTGCTTAAACTCAAATTTAAGCGTCCACATTTGGAGCAGCCAAGTGCCCAGGTTTCCCAACCAGAGGAGCCGGCCACCTGGGCTTCTCAGCAAGAGGACTTAAATGTTGCTAAAGGCCAGAGATCAAAGAGGAAAAGACCTTCGACAGACAAGATGGATGGCTCAGAGGGCAGTACTCCATCCAAGAGGCATGGGCAGAGCACAGGGGACGAAGCAATGGATGCGACCTGGATACTGCGCAAGTTGGGCAATGATGCAATTGGGAAGAGGATTGAGATCCAATTAGCTTCTGATGGCAAATGGTGAGCTCCCTCTTGCCTAAATTCTTGTTATCTTTTATGTTTGTTGTATTTTGCTGGTTAAATATTTGTCTTATGTTTTCAGTTACTCCCTCTGTAAACTAAATATAAGAGTGATCTAAATGCTCTTATATTAGTTTAGAGGGAGTATTTGTTAATGTTGTTCATAGCATATCTACTGAAACTCAGGTACTTTGCCATCAGAAATGGGTTTGGTCTGGGGATCTGTATAATCCAAGTAATCTGAGTTCGCTATTGATCTTTACCATAGTCTTTTATCTGCTCTTGCATTGCATGGTAGTATTGCCCAGCATCAATTTTTTGAGTATTTTTGCTGGGCAGCAAAAAGGGGTGATTTAGGGTTGTCTCCCGCGCTTTGTCAGTCCTTTTGTTTGTTGTTGAATTAGCAACAGGTACTAAATGTCATTCTTTTTGGCAGGCATCAAGGTGTGGTATCTAATGTCATCAGCGGCATGCTTTGTGTTCAGTTAGATAATGGTAGCTCTGAGAACTTAGAGCTGGGAAAGCAGGCAGTTCGATTGATAGCTCAAAGATCGAAGGGCGGAAAGAGATGAAACCTTTCTCCATCTACTCTCGTCTCTTCCCGGTAGTGCGGCGGGCGGAGTTCACCCGGCGGCTGCTGCTCATGTGGTGGCTCCTCCACATACTGCCGCTGACTGGACGAGTTACAGTGCGCAACCTTGCGCCGGTTACGTCATCAGTCTAGCGTAACAGACTTGTTTTCCATGCTGTTTGAAGCTCATTTGCTTCCATTGAATTCGTTAGTGTAGCAACTGGGAGAGTAGTTCGTTTTCCATGGATGTAAAAGACGCTGTTAGCGTGCTGTTGTGATGGTCTTGTACATGTGGATGTTGAATGAGGAGTTCGAATGAGTTTTCCCTTGACATTTTTCCTTGTTTACTGATGGGTTTTCCATGGTTCTTGCCTGTTTTGGTTGAGATGTATCGTGACTCGTTGACGTCAGTCGATGGTCGAGTAGGGTGATGACAGGATGCGTGGATTGGTGGGTGCTGTAGGTCGAAGTCTAACTTTGTACTGCCTCTGACGTCTTATATTTGTTTATATAGGGGGAGTATTTCACTCTAAACTAATAAGTTCTTTTTTTTAAGTAAAGAAAGAAGTTTATAAGACAACGGACAAACAAAAATGCTACTTACGGAAACCAGCCTACAGACCGAAGTTACGGGGTGGGGTGTTGTAATCTCATTGAGGCTCAACCCTTGAATTAAGTTGTGGTATCCAAATCGTGGTAAATCCTAAGAGCATCTTCAGCCGTTGCCCCCGCCCCCCCCCCCCGAGGCATAAAAATCGCCGCCTGGGGGCGAGCCGGCAATACAACCGGCGCTGGGGGCGGTTGGGCATCCAGCCGTCGCCCCCAGGTCGCCCTTAGGCACCGACATTGGCCCAGTTTTTGGCCCACTTTCGGCGAATAAAGGCCCTATATGGGCAAGAATCGGCCCATATTCGGCGTGGTTCGTCGTGGTTCGGCGTTGAATTCTTAACATAAATATTTTTATCACATAGTTCATCACAGAAAATCAAATAGTTCAACAAAATAGTGCAACAACAAATAGTTCAATACAAATTATATAGTTCAACAAATAAAAACTCATATTTCATCACACGTCGAGCCTGGCGTCGCCCCTGAGCCTCCATAGGTGCTCCACCAGATCCTGCTGCAGTTGATGATGCACCTGTGGGTCTCGGATCTCCTGACGCATACTAAGGTAGGCAGTCCAGGTTGCTGGTAGCTGGTGATCAACTTCGGCTAGAGGACCCTGCCTGTAGTATGGTTCAGTGTTAGATGCTTCCAAGCATCCCAGGAAATCCTCTTGCTGCATTCTGTGCTAGGATCCGAGCAGTGTCTTCTGCATTGGGTGTTCGCAAGTATTGCGGTCCAAACACTGTCACCACTGCCCGACAGAACTTGTAGTAACACTCAATGGTGGTGGACTCGGCCATGCGCCCATAGTCGTCGAGTGAATCACCGGGAGCTCCGTATGCAAGCATCCTCATCGCTGTCGTGCACTTCTGGATCAAGGTGAATCCAAGTTTGCCGGTGCAATCCATCTTGCACTTGAAGTAGCTGTCGAACTCTCGGATGGAATTCACAATCCTGAGGAAGAGCTTTCGGCTCATCCGATAACGGCGCCGAAATGTTTTGTCGCCGTGCAGTGGAGCATCAGCGAAGTAGTCGGAGTAGAGCATGCAGTAGCCTTCGAGACGAAGCCGGTTCTTTGCTTTCATCCGCCCCGACGCCGAGCCACCTCGCCGCGGCTTTTCATTGCTCGCCAGCAGGGCGGCGAGGACCATGAGATGTTCCTCTTCCTGGACGTCGGCCTCGGCTTCCTCCTCCAGCAGCGCGGCGAGCGCTTCCTCGTCGTCCGAGTCCATTGCCGAGGCAGGCAAATTTCCGAACACCTTGCGGGCGCGGTGGGCGCGCACCCGCCGCTACATCGCCCCTCCGCGGCCGGAAACGCCGGAAAAATCGCCCAGCGAGAGGCTACCTCGGTGAAACCTCTGCGCTTTTTCCGGCGGGGATGGGCTATCTAGCGGTGGCGGGCGGTGGGCGGCGCCGGGATACAGCCGGTTGGCGGCCGAGCGCGCTGGGGGTGGGAGGCGAATCTGAAAGAAAGACTTGAGTTTTCGCCTGACGGTATGGGCCAGACGTGCTTTTCCCTTGCGCCGGAGCCCCCGAGGGCCCCTAGTGCGCCGGGTTCGGCCTGCGATTGCCGGGCCCAAAAACGGGCCGAACCGGCAGATTTCGGCGTCCTGGGGGCGCGACTGGGCGCCGGCGCCGAAAAAGTCGTCTAGGGGGGGGGCGTGTTGGGGGCGC
The DNA here is from genome assembly GCF_018294505.1 of Triticum aestivum. Lineage (NCBI taxonomy): Eukaryota > Viridiplantae > Streptophyta > Magnoliopsida > Poales > Poaceae > Triticum > Triticum aestivum. Next base: position 127,276,027 of record NC_057808.1, read on the forward strand.
GGCTGGAGATGCTCTAAGTCTCCATCTCATCTCCGTAACAACTTTCCATGAAAACTACCCATAGCTGTATCAAAGTTCATGGACAAATATCTACAATAACAAATGGACGCCCTTATCCGGCGACGGGTGGTTGGGAGGACCATACGGGTCGCCGGGGATGTGCATTTGGTATTCTAGATGTATCTATTTTTCTCTATAAATATGGTCAAAGTTTTTAATGTTTGACTTTTAGGAAAATCTATATGCACTATATTATGCTACGGAGGAAGTAGCCAACAAGCTGCTATAAGAAGTTGTCATGTCATCTAGAGCCAACCTAATAGACGACTTGTATAATACTTTACTAATAGTAAGTTTAAATATGTACTACTTTACTAATAGTTGGCTCACCTTACAATCTCACAAAGTGTCTTTGTTCTCGTGCAGACTAGGTGAATAGTAAGAGCATGGTTAATAATATAGCCAAGAGCTGGCTATATGGAGTTTCCATGTCACTTATAGCCAACCTAATAGCCCACTCATACAATAGTTAGCCATACTAGTATGTCATACAATTAATATATGGTCCACCTCTTTCTCACAAAGCTTGTTGGGTCTTGAGCTACAGCCGGCTGTAAGCTTGTAGCCTGCTTCTCTCCTCTCTCCTCTCCTCCAACTAGGCACAAATATGACGTGACATCTCTTATAGCATGCCTACGTCACTCTATTGTACTTGCCCTAAGTTTTAAATATGTACTACTTTACTAATAGTTCTTCAAATGTGTACAAGTGTCTTGTGTCTTGGGTCTCGCAAACACAATTGGCTAGGTGATTTTTTCGGTTGTTCGGATAGTTGGCGCTATCTTACATCCACGTTGATGGAGGCTTCGATCCATGGAAGATCTAAGATAACAAGGATCCCGGTTGCGAGACTCCATGAAGGAGTAGTCCACAAAAGGACACTCACCCACGAAGGAGCAACCAACTTATTCCACCATGGATTACGCCCACGAAGGACTACACTCACTAGGGTATATCTTCACGAAGTAGGCAATCTCCAAGTCCATACAAACTTCTTGGATTCTTTCCAAACTTGAAGACTTCCAAGCACACTTAGCTGATCTAGGAGGCGAACACCCTCCAAAAAATAAACAAGATATAGGTTGCTTGGCAATGAATCCCTTGCTCTTATGCTTCAAAATATAATCTCCTCAACACTCAAACCATCTCAATATTTGGCTATGGATTTGGAGAAGGTAGGAGTGGAAAGCAAGGGGGATTAGATCTCAAAGGGTTGATTAGATGGTTGGAGTAGATGGCCCTTTGAAACAGCACAAGGATGTGGAGTTATCTACTCAGAACAAACGATGAGAGTGGAGTTTGCTTCGAGTTGAACCGATGGGACATGTAGGGGTATATATGGAAGGAAATATGCCCTAGAGGCAATAATAAAGTTGTTATTTTATATTTCCTTATTCATGATAAATGTTATTATTCATGCTAGAATTGTATTGATTGGAAACACAAATACATGTGTAATACATAGACAAACACTGTGTCCATAGTGAGCCTCTACTTGACTAGCTCGTTGATCAAAGATGGTTAAAGTTTCCTAACCATGGACATGAGTTGTCATGTGATAATGGGATCACATCATTAGGAGAAAGATGTGATGGACAAGACCCATCCGTTAGCTTAGCATATTGATCATTCAGTTTTATTGCTATTGCTTTCTTCATGTCAATTACATATTCCTTCGACTATGAGATTATGCAACTCCCAGATACTGGAGGAATACCTTGTGTGCTATCAAACGTCACAACGTAACTGGGTGATTATAAAGATGATCTACAGGTATCTCCGAAGGTGTTTGTTGGGTTGGCATAGATCGAGATTAGGATTTGTCACTCTGAGTATCCGAGAGGTATCTCTGTGCCCTCTCGGTAATGCACATCATTTGCAAGCAAAGTGACTAATGATTTAGTTACAATATGATGTATTACGGAACGAGTAAAGAGTCTTGCCGGTAACGAGATTGAACTAGGTATGTGGGTACCGACGATCGAATCTCGCGCAAGTAATATACCGATGACAAAGGGAATAACGTATGTTGTCACAACGGTTCGACCGATAAAGATCTTCGTAGAATATGTAGGAGCCAATATGAGCATCAAGGTTCAGCTATTGGTTATTGACTGGAGAGGTTTCCCGGTCGTCTACATAGTTCTCGAACCCGTAGGGTCCGCACGCTTAACGTTCGATGGCGATTTAGTATTATATGAGTTATGTGATTTGGCGGGGAGCACACCAGCCCACAAGGGGTGGCGCCCCCCAAGGAAGGAGGCCGAGTGGGAGAAGGGAAAGAGGGGGTTCGGCCCCCCTTTCCTTCTCTCCTTCCTCTTCCCTTTTCCCCCTCCGACAAATATGGAAGGGGGAGGCCGAATTGGGAAGGACCCCAAGTAGGATTCCTCCAAGTAGGATTCCTCCTACTTGGGGCGCACCCTTGCTGCTCCCCTCCCCCTCCCACCTATATATATGTGGGGAGGGGGAGCCTAGAACATACAACATCAATTGTTAGCCGTGTGCGGCGACCCCCTCCACAGTTTACACCCCCGGTCATATTCTCGCGGTGCTTAGGCGAAGCCCTGCGCGGATCACTTCACCATCACCGTCACCACGCCGTCGTGTTGATGGAACTCATCTACTTCCTCGACACCTTGCTCGATCAAGAAGGTGAGGGATGTCATCGCGCTGAACGTGTGCAGAACTCGGAGGTACCGTACGTTCGGTGCTTGATCGGTTGGAGCTAGAAGAAGTTCGACTACATCAACCACGTTTTCAAATGCTTCCGCTTTCGGTCTATGAGGGTACGTAGACACACTCTCCCCCTTGTTGCTATGCATCTCCTAGATAGATCTTGCATGAGTGTAGGATTTTTTTTTGAAATTGCATGCTCCATTTCCCAACTGTGGTATCAGAGCCAGGTCTATGCGTAGATGATATGCACGAGTAGAACACAAAGAGTTCTGGGCGGTGATCGTCATACTGCTTACCACCAATGTCTTATTTTGATTCAGCGGTATTGTTGGATGAAGCGGCCCGGACCAACCTTACATGACCACGTTTATGAGACCGGTTCCACCGACAGACATGCAACTAGTTTTGCATAAAGGTGCCGACGGATGTCTTTTTCTCCTACTTTAGTTGAATCGAATTTGACTGCGGCCGGTCCTTGTTGAAGGTTAAAACATCAAACTTGATAAATCACCGTTGTTGTTTTGATGCGTAGGTAAGAACGGTTCTTGCTAGAAGCCCGTAGCAGCCACGTAAAACTTCCAACAACAAAGTAGAGGACGTCTAACTTGTTTTTGCAAGGCATGTTGTGATGTGATATGGTCAAGACATGATGTGATATACGTTATTGTATGAGATGATCATGTTTTGTAAAAGTTATCGGCAACCGGCAAGAGCCTTATGGTTGTCTCTTTATTGTATGAAATGCAAACGCCATGTAATTGCTTTACTTTATCACTATGCGTTAGCGATAGTTGTAGAAGCAATAGTTGGCGAGACGACCACGACGCTACGATGGAGATCAAGACGTCGAGCCGGTGACAATGGAGATCATGACGATGCTTTGGAGATGTAGATACAAAGCACAAGATGATGATGGCCATATCATGTCACATATTTTGATTGCATGTGATGTTTATCTTTTATGCATATTATTCTGCTTAGTACGGGGGCAACATTATAAGATGGTCCCTTCACTAAATTTCAAGGTATAAGTGTTCCCCCTTAGTATGCACCGTTGGGACAGTTCGTCGTGTTGAGACACCACGTGATGATCGGGTGTGATAGACTCTACGTTCACATACAACGGGTGCAAGACAGTTTTGCTCATGCGGAATACTCGGGTTAAACTTGACGAGCCTGGCATGTACAGACATGGCCTCGGAACACTGGAGACCGAAAGGTCGAACGTGAACCATATAGTAGATATGATCAACAGAGATGTTCACCATTGATGACTATTCCATCTCACGTGATGATCAGACATGGTTTAGTTGATTTGGATCACGTATCATTTAGATGACTTGAGGGATGCCTATCTAAGTGGGAGTTCTTAAGTAATTTGATTAATTGAACTTAATTTATCATGAACTTAGTCCTGATAGTTTTTGCATATCTATGTTGTAGATCAATGGCCCGTGTTACCGTTCCCTTGAATTTTAATGCGTTCCTAGAGAAAGCTAAGTTGAAAGATGATGGTAGCAACTACACGGACTGGGTCCGTAACTTGAGTATTATCCTCATTGCTGCATAGAAGAATTATGTTCTTGATGCACCGCTAGGTGAAAGGCCTGCTGCAGGAGTAGATGCTGATGTTATGAACGTCTGGCAAGCTCGATCTGATGACTACTCGATAGTTCAGTGTGCCATGCTTTACGGCTTAGAATCGGGACTTCAAAGACGTTTTGAACGTCATGGACCATATCAGATGTTCCAGGAATTGAAGTTAATATTTCAAGCAAATGCCCGAGTTGAGAGATATGAAGTCTCCGACAAGTTCTATTGTTGGGGAACGTAGTATTTCAAAAAATTTCCTATGATCACGCAAGATCTATCTAGGAGAAGCATAGCAACGAGCGGGGAGAGTGTGTCCACGTACCCTCGTAGACCGAAAGTGGAAGCATTTAGTAACGTGGTTGATGTAGTCGAACGTGTTCACGATCCAACCGATCCAAGTGCCGAACGTACAGCACCTCCGTGTTCAGCACACGTTCAGCACGATGACGTCCCTCGAGCTCTTGATCCAGTTGAGGACGAGGGAGAGTTCCGTCAGCACGACGGCGTGGTGACGGTGATGATGAAGTTACCGGCGCAGGGCTTCGCCTAAGAACTACGACGCTATGACCGAGGTGTTAACTGTGGATGAGGGCGCCACACACGGCTACGAACAATTGATGTGTGTTCTAGGGGTGCCCTCCCCACATATATAAAGGAGGGAGAGGGAGGGAGGCAGCCTAGGGTGGGCCCAAGTAGGAGGAATCCTACTTGGGCCCCTAGTCCAATTCGGCCCCCTACCATATTTGGACAAGGGGGAAAGGAAGGAGGGGGGAGGGGAAGGAAGTAGGAGTCCTACTTCATACTTTCCTTTTCCTCCTCTCCTTTTCCTTTCTCCCCACGTGGCTGGCACTATAGGGGGCGCACCAGCCCCTTGTGGGCTGGTGTGTTCCCTTACTTGGCCCATTAAGCCCATATCTTTGCCGGGGGTTGACCGGAACCCCTTCCGGTGACCCGGTATCACCCGGAACACTTCCGGTGTCCAAATACCATCGTCCTGTATATGAATCTTTACCTCTTGACCATTTCGAGACTCCTCGTCATGTCCGTGATCTCATCCAGGACTCCGAAAAAACTTCGGTCATCAAATCACATAACTCATAATACAAATCGTCATCGAACGTTAAGCGTGCGGACCCTACGGGTTTGAGAACTATGTAGACATGACCGATACACATCTTCGGTCAATAACCAATAGTGGAACCTAGATGCTCATATTGGCTCCTACATATTCTATGAAGATCTTTATTGGTCAAACCGCATAACAACATACGTTATTCCCTTTGTCATCAGTATGTTACTTGCCCGAGATTCGATCGTCGGTATCATCATACCTAGTTCAATCTCGTTACCGGCAAGTCTCTTTACTCGTTCCGTAATGCATCATCCCGTGACTAACTCATTAGTCACATTGCTTGCAAGGCTTATAGTGATGTGCATTACCGAGAGGGCCCAGAGACACCTCTCCGATACACGGAGTGACAAATCCTAATATCGATCTATGCCAACCCAACAAACACCTTCGGAGACATCTGTAGAGCATCTTTATAATCACCCAGTTACGTTGTGACGTTTGATAGCACACAAGGTGTTCCTCCGGTATTCGGGAGTTGCATAATCTCATAGTCAGAGGAACATGTATAAGTCATGATGAGAGCAATAGCAATAAAACTAAACGATTGTTATGCTAACCTAATGGATGGGTCTTGTCCATCACATCATTCTCTAATGATGTGATCCCGTTCATCAAATGACAACACATGTCTATGGTCAGGAAACATAACCATCTTTGATTAACGAGCTAGTCAAGTAGAGGCATACTAGGGACACTCTGTTTTGTCTATGTGTTCACACATGTACTAAGTTTCCGGTTAATACAATTCTAGCATGAATAGTAAACATTTGTCATGATATAAGGAAATATAAATAACAACTTTATTATTGCCTCTAGGGCATATTTCCTTGAGTCTCCCACTTGCACTAGAGTCAATAATCTAGTTCACATGGCCATGTGATTTAACACCAATAGTTCACATCGCCATGTGACTAATACCCAAAGGGTTTTACTAGAGTCAATAATCTAGTTCACATCGCTATGTGATTAACACCCAAAGAGTACTAAGGTGTGATCATGTTTTGCTTGTGAGAAAAGCTTAGTCAATGGGTCTGTCACATTCAGAGCCGTATGTATTTTGCAAATTTTCTATGTCTACAATGCTCTGCATGGAGCTATTCTAGCTAATTGCTCCCACTTTCAATATGTATCTAGATTGAGACTCAGAGTCATCCGGATCGGTGTAAAAGCTTGCATCAGCGTAACTCTTTACGACGAACTCTTTATCACCTCCATAACCGAGAAATATCTCTTTAGTCTTCTAAGGATAATTTTGTCCGCTGTCAAGTGATCCACTCCTGGATCGATATCGTACCCCTTACCAAACTCATGGCAAGGTACACAATAGGTTTGGTACACAACAGAGCATACTTTATAGAACCTATGGCTGAGGCATAGGGAATGATTTTCATTCTCTTTCTATTTTCTGTCGTGGTCGTGTTTTGAGTCTTACTCCACTTTACACCTTGCAATACAGGAAAGGACTCCTTCTTTGACTGTTCCATTTTGAACTACTTCAGAAATCTTGTCAAGGTATGTACTCATTGAAAAATCTTATCAAGCGTCTTGATCTATCTCTATAGATCTTGATGCCCAATATGTAAGCAGCTTCACCGAGGTCTTCCTTTGAAAAACTCCTTTCAAACACTCCTTTATGCTTTCCAGAAAATTCTACATCATTTTCGATCAACAATATGTCATTCACATATACTTATCAGAAAGGTTGTAGTGCTCACACTCACTTTCTTGTAAATACAGGCTTCACCGCAAGTCTGTATAAAACTATATGCTTTGATCAACTTATCAAAGCGTATATTCCAACTCCGAGATGCTTGCACCAGTCCATAGATGGATCGCTGGAGCTTGCACATTTTGTTAGCACCTTTAGGATTGACAAAACCTTCTGGTTGTATCATATACAACTCTTATTTAATAAATCCATTAAGGAATGCAGTTTTGATGTCCATTTGTCATATTTCATAAAATGTGGCAATTTCTAACATGATTCGGACAGACTTTAAGCATCGATACGAGTGAGAAAATCTCATCGTAGTCAACATCTTGAACTTGTCAAAAACCCTTTTCGACAAGTCAAGCTTTGTAGATAGTAACACTACTATCAACGTCCATCTTCCTCTTGAAGATCCATTTATTCTCAATGGCTTGCCAATCATCGGGCAAGTCCACCGAAGTCCACACTTTTTTCTCATACATGGATTCTATCTCAGATTTCATGGCCTCAAGCCATCTATCGGAATCTGGGCTCATCATCGCTTCCTCATAGGTCGTAGGTTCATCATGGTCTAGTAACATGACTTCCAGAACAGGATTATTGTCCCACTCTGGTGCGGATCGTACTCTAGTTGACCTACGAGGTTCGGTAGTAACTTGATCTAAAGTTTCATGATCATCATCATTAACTTCCTCACTAATTGGTGTAGGCATCACTGGAAGTGGTTTCAGTGATGAGCTACTTTCCAATTCGAGAGAAGGTACAATTACCTCATCAAGTTCTACTTTTCTCCCACTCACTTCTTTCGAGAGAAAACTCCTTCTCTAGAAAGGATCCACTCTTAGCAACAAAGATCTTGCCTCCAGATCTGTGATAGAAGGTGTACCCAACAGTTTCTTTTGGGTATCCTATGAAGACGCACTTCTCCGATTTGGGTTTGATCTTATCAGGCTGAAACTTTTCACATAAGCATCGCAACCCCAAACTTTAAGAAACGACAGCTTAGGTTTCTTGCTAAACCACAGTTCATATGGTGTCGTCTCAACGGATTTTTAGACGGTGCCCTATTTAACGTGAATGAAGCTGTCACTAATGCATAACCCCAAAACGATAGTGGTAAATTGGTAAGAGACATCATAGATCGCACCATATCTAATAAAGTACAGTTACGACGTTCAGACACATCATTACGCTGTGGTGTTCGAGGTGGCATGAGTTGCAAAACTATTCCACGTTGTTTCAAATGAAGGCCAAACTCATAACTCAAATATTCGCCTCCGCAATCAGATCGTAGAAACTTTATTTTCTTGTTACGATGATTCTCAACTTCACTCTGAAATTCTTTGAACTTTTGAAATGTTTCAGACTTGTGTTTCATTAAGTAGATATATCCATATCTGCTCAAATCATCTATGAAGGTTAGAAAATAATGATACCCGCCACGAGCCTCAACACTCATCGGACCGCATATATCGGTATGTATTATTTCTAATAAGTCAGTGGCTCGCTCCATTGTTCAGGAGAACGGAGTCTTAGTCAGCTTGCCCATGAGGCATGGTTCGTAGGCATCAAATGATTCATAATCAAGTGATTAGTCATCTTGCCCATGAGGCATGGTTCGCAGGCATCAAATGATTCATAATCAAGTGATTCCAAAAGTCCATCCGCATGGAGTTTCTTCATGCGCTTTACACCAATATGACCTAAACGGCAGTGCCACTAGTATGTTGCACTATCATTATCAATTTTGCATCTTTTGGCATCAATATCATGAATATGTGTATCACTACGATCGAGATTCAATAAACCATTCACCTTGGGTGTATGACCACAGAAGGTTTTATTCATGTAAACAGAATAACAATTATTCTTTGACTTAAATGAATAACCGTATTGCAATAAACATGATCCCATCATATTATGCTCAAGGCATACACCAAATAACATTTATTTTAGGTTCAACACTAATCCCGAAGGTAAAGGGAGTGTGCGATGGTGATCTTATCAACCTTTGGAATCATTCCCAACACACATCGTCACCTCGCCCTGAACTAGTCTTTGTTCATTTTGTAACTCATGTTTCGAGTTACTAATCATAGCAACTGAACCAGTATCAAATACCCAGGGGCTACTATGAACAATAGTAAAGTACACATCAATAACATGTATATTATATATATCCTTTTGTTCACTTTTCCATCCTTCTTATCCGCCAAGTATTTGGGGCAGTTCCGCTTCCAGTGACCATTTCCCTTGCAGTAGAAGCACTCAGTTTCAGGCTTGGGTCTAGATTTGGGCTTCTTCATGGGAGTGGCAACTTGCTTGCCATTCTTCTTGAAGTTCCCTTTCTTTCCCTTGCCCTTTTACTTGAAACTAGTGGTCTTGTCAACCATCAACATTTGATACTTTTCTTGATTTCTACCTTCGTCGATTTTAGCATCACAAAGAGCTCGGGAATCGTTTTTTATCATCCCTTGCATATTATAGTTCATCACGAAGTTCCAGTAACTTGGTGATAGTGACTAGAGAACTCTGTCAATCACTATCTTATTTGGAAGATTAACTCCCATTTGATTCAAGCGATTGTAGTACTCAGACATTCTGAGCACATGCTCACTGGTTGAGCTATTCTCCTCCATCTTGTAGGCAAAGTACTTGGTCTCATACCACTCGACTTGGGCATGAGTCTGAAATACCAATTTCAGCTCTTGGAACATCTTATGTGCTCTGTGGCATTCAAAACGTTTTTGAAGTCCCGGTTCTAAGCCGTAAACATGGCACACTAAACTATCAAGTAGTCATCACACCGAGCTTGCCAAACGTTCATAATGTCTGCATCTACTCCTGCAATAGGTCCGCCACCTAGCGATGCATCAAGGACATAATTCTTCTGTGCAGCAATGAGGATAATCCTCAGATCACGGACCTAGTCCGCATCATTGCTACTATCATCTTTCAACTTATTTTTCTTTAGGAACATATCAAAGAATAAAACAGGGGAGCTATACGCGAGCTATTGATCTACAACATAGATATGCAAAAACTATCAGGACTAAGTTCATGATAAATTAAAGTTCAATTAATCATATTACTTAAGAACTCCCACTTAGATAGACATCCCTCTAGTCATCTAAATGATCACGTGATCCATATCAACTAAACCATGTCCGATCATCACGTGAGATGGAGTAGTTTTCAATGGTGAACATCACTATGTTGATCATATCCACTATATGATTCACGCTCGACCTTTCGGTCTCAGTGTACCGAGGCCATATCTGCATATGCTAGGCTCGTTAAGTTTAACCCCAGTATTCTGCGTGTGCAAAACTGGCTTGCACCCGTTGTATGTGAACGTAGAGCTTATCACACCCAATCATCACGTGGTGTCTCGGCACGACGAACTGTAGCAACGGTGCATACTCAGGGAGAACACTTATACCTTGAAATTAAGTGAGAGATCATCTTATAACGCTATGGCCTTACTAAGCAAAATAAGATGCATAAAGGATAAACATCACATGCAATCAAAATAAGTGATATGATATGGCCATCATCATCTTGTGCCTTTGATCTCCATCTCCAAAGCACCGTCATGATCACCATCGTCACCGGCTTGACACCTTGATCTCCATCGTAGCATCGTTGTCGTCTCGCCAACTATTGCTTCAACGACTATCGCTACCGCTTAGTGATAAAGTAAAGCAATTAGATGGCAATTGCATTTCATACAATAAAGCGACAACCATAAGGCTCCTGCCAGTTGCCGATAACGGTTACAAAACATGATCATCTCATACAACAATTTATATCTCATCACGTCTTGACCATATCACATCACAAAATGCCCTGCAAAAACAAGTTAGACGTCCTCTACTTTGTTGTTGCAAGTTTTACGTGGCTGCGACGGGCTTCTAGCAAGAACCGTTCTTACCAACGCATCAAGACCACAATGATTTTTCGTCAAGTGTGCTGTTTTAACCTTCAACAAGGACCGGGCGTAGCCAAACTCGATTCAACTAAAGTTGGAGAAACAGACACCCGCCAGCCACCTGTGTGCGAAGCACGTCGGTAGAACCAGTCTCATGAATGCGGTCATGTAATGCCGGTCCGGGCCGCTTCATCCAACAATACTGCCGAATCAAAGTAAGACGTTGCTGGTAAGCAGTATGACTATTATCGCCCACAACTCTTTGTGTTCTACTCGTGCATATAACATCTACGCATAGAGCTGGCTCGGATGCCACTGTTGGGGAAGGTAGTATTTCAAAATATTTCCTACGATCACGCAAGATCTATCTAGGAGAAGCATAGCAACGAGCGGGGAGAGTGTGTCCACGTACCCTAGTAGACCGAAAGCGGAAGCGTTTAGTAACGCGGTTGATGTACTCAAACTTCTTCACGATCCAATCGAGTACCGAACGTACGACACCTACGTGTTCAGCACACGTTCAGCATGATGACGTCCCTCGAGCTCTTGATCCAGTTGAGGACGAGGGAGAGTTCCATCAGCACGACGGCGTGGCGACGGTGATGATGAAGTTACCAGCGCAGGGCTTCGCCTAAGCACTACGACGATATGACCGAGGTGTTAACTGTGGATGAGGGCGCCGCACACGGCTAGGAACAATTGATGTGTGTTCTAGGGGTGCCCTCCCCACGTATATAAAGGAGGGAGAGGGAGGGAGGCAGCCTAGGGCGCGCCCAAGTAGGAGGAATCCTACTTGGGCCCCTAGTCCAATTCGGCCCCCCTACCATATTTGGACAAGGGGGAAAGGAAGGAGGGGGGAGGGGAAGGAGTAGGAGTCCTACTTCATACTTTCCTTTTCCTCCTCTCCTTTCCCTTTCTCCCCACGTGGCTGGCCCTATAGGGGGTGCACCAGCCCCTTGTGGGCTGGTGTGTTCCCTTACTTGGCCCATTAAGCCCATATCTTTGCCGGGGGTTGATTGGAACCCCTTCTGGTGACCCGGTATCACCCGGAACACTTCCGGTGTCCAAATACCATTGTCCTATATATGAATCTTTACCTCTCGACCATTTCGAGACTCCTCGTCATGTCCGTGATCTCATCCGGGACTCCGAACAAACTTTGGTCATCAAATCACATAACTCATAATACAAATCGTCATCGAACGTTAAGCGTGCGGACCCTACGGGTTCGAGAACTATGTAGACATGACCGAAACACATCTCCGGTCAATAACCAATAGCGGAACCTGGATGCTCATATTGGCTCCTACATATTCTATGAAGATCTTTATCGGTCAAACCGCATAACAACATACGTTGTTCCCTTTGTCATCGGTATGTTACTTGCTCGAGATTCGATCGTCGGTATCATCATACCTAGTTCAATATCATTACCGGCAAGTCTCTTTACTCGTTCCATAATGCATCATCCCGTGACTAACTCATTAGTCACATTGCTTGCAAGGCTTATAGTGATGTGCATTACCGAGAGGGCCCAGAGATACCTCTCCGATACACGGAGTGACAAATCCTAATCTCGATCTATGCCAACCCAACAAACACCTTAGGAGACATCTATAGGGCATCTTTATAATCACCGAGTTACGTTGTGACGTTTGATAGCACAGAAGGTGTTCCTCCGGTATCCGGGAGTTGCATAATCTCATAGTCAGAGGAACATGTATAAGTCATGATGAAAGCAATAACAGTAAAACTAAACAATCATTATGCTAAGCTAACGGATGGGTCTTGTCCATCACATCATTCTCTAATGATGTGACCCCGTTCATCAAATGACAACACATGTCTATGGTCAGGAAACATAACCATCTTTGATTAACGAGCTAGTCAAGTAGAGGCATACTAGGGACACTTTGTTTTGTCTATGTATTCACACATGTACTAAGTTTCCGGTTAATACAATTCTAGCATGAATAATAAACATTTATCATGATATAAGGAAATATAATTAACAACTTTATTATTTCCTCTAGGGCATATTTCCTTCATCTATAACTGCAAGATGGAGGAGAACAGTTCTGTCAATGAACTGATACGTCTCCAACGTATCTATAATTTTTGATTGCTCCATGCTATATTACCTACTGTTTTGGACATTATTGGGCTTTATTATTCACTTTTATATTATTTTTGGGACTAACCTATTAACCGGAGGCCCAACCCAGAATTGCTGTTTTTTGCCTATTTCAGAGTTTCACAGAAAAAGAATATCAAACGGAGTCCAAACGGAATGAAACCTTCGGGAACGTGATTTTTGGAACGAACAAGATCCAGGAGACTTGGACCCTATGTCAAGAAACAAAAGAGGAGGCCACGAGGTAGGGGACGCGCCTACCCCCCAGGGCGCGCCCTCCAACCTCGTGGGCCCCTTGTTGCTCCACCGACGTACTCCTTCCTCCTATATATACCTACGTACCCCCAAACGATCAGATACGGAGCCAAAAACCTAATTCCACCACCGCAACCTTCTGTACCCACGAGATCCCATCTTGGGGCCTGTTCCGGAGCTCCACCAGAGGGGGCATCGATCACGGAGGGCTTCTACATCAACATCATAGCCCCTCCGATGAAGTGTGAGTAGTTTACCTCAGACCTTCGGGTCCATAGTTATTAGCTAGATGGCTTCTTCTCTCTTTTTGGATCTCAATACAATATTCTCCCCCTCTCTTGTGGAGATCTATTCGATGCAATCTTCTTTTGCGGTGTGTTTGTTGAGACCGATGAATTGTGGGTTTATGATCAAGTTTATCTATGAACAATATTTGGATCTTCTGAATTCTTTTATGTATGATTGGTTATCTTTGCAAGTCTCTTCGAATTATCAGTTTGGTTTGGTCTACTAGATTGATCTTTCTTGCAATGGGAGAAGTGCTTAGCTTTGGGTTCAATCTTGCGGTGTCCTTTCCCAGTGACAGTAGGGGCAGCAAGGCACGTATTGTATTGTTGCCATCGAGGATAACAAGATGGGTTTTTTATCATATTGCATGAATTTATCCCTCTACATCATGTCATCTTGCTTAAGGCGTTACTCTGTTCTTATGAACTTAATACTCTAGATGCATGCTGGATAGCGGTCGATGAGTGGAGTAATAGTAGTAGATGCAGGCAGGAGTCGGTCTACTTGTCTCGGACGTGATGCCTATATACATGATCATACCTAGATATTCTCATAACTATGCTCAATTCTGTCAATTGCTCAACAGTAATTGTTCACCCACCGTAAATACTTATGCTCTTGAGAGAAGCCACTAGTGAAACCTATGGCCCCCGGGTCTATCTTCATCATATTAATCTTCCAAACTTAGTTATTTCCTTTGCTTTTTACTTTGCTTTTATTTTACTTTGCATCTTTATCATAAAAATACCAAAAATATTATCCTATCATATCTATCAGATCTCACTCTCGTAAGTGAGCGTGAAGGGATTGACAACCCCTTATCGCGTTGGTTGCGAGGATTTATTTGTTTTATGTAGGTGCGAGGGACTCGCGCGTAGCCTCCTACTGGATTGATACCTTGGTTCTCAAAAACTGAGGGAAATACTTACGCTACTTTGCTGCATCACCCTTTCCTCTTCAAGGGAAAACCAACACAGTGCTCAAGAGGTAGCAAGAAGGATTTCTGGCGCCGTTGCCGGGGAGGTCTACGCAAAAGTCAACATACCAAGTACCCATCACAATCCCTTATCTCCCGCATTACATTATTGCCATTTGCCTCTCGTTTTCCTCTCCCCCACTTCACCCTTGCCGTTTTATTCGCCCTCTCTTTTTTGTTCGCCTCTTTTTCGCTTGCTTTTTGTTTGCCCGTGTGTTGGATTGCTTGTCTGTCACGATGGCTCAAGATAATACCAAATTATGTGACTTTACCAATACCAACAATAATGATTTCCTTAGCACTCCGATTGCTCCTCTTACCAATACTAAATCTTGTGAAATCAATGCTGCTTTGTTGAATCTTGTCATGAAAGATCAATTCGCCGGCCTTCCTAGTGAAGATGCCGCTACTCATCTAAATAGCTTCGTTGATTTGTGTGATATGCAAAAGAAGAAAGATGTTGATAATGATATTGTTAAATTGAAGCTATTTCCTTTTTCGCTTAGAGATCGTGCTAAAGCTTGGTTTTCGTCTTTGCCTAAAAATAGTATTATTTCATGGAATAAGTGCAAAGATGCTTTTATCTCTAAGTATTTTCCTCCCGCTAAGATCATCTCTCTTAGAAACGATATTATGAATTTTAAGCAACTTGATCATGAACATGTTGCACAAGCTTGGGAGAGGATGAAATTAATGATACGTAATTGCCCTACTCATGGTTTGAATTTGTGGATGATTATACAAATTTTTATGCCGGATTGAATTTTGCTTCTAGAAATCTTTTAGATTCGGCCGCGGGAGGCACTTTTATGGAAATCACTTTAGGAGAAGCTACTAAACTCCTAGATAATATTATGGTTAATTATTCTCAATGGCACACTGAAAGATCTACTAATAAAAAAGTGCATGCGATAGAAGAAATTAATGTTTTGAGTGGAAAGATGGATGAACTTATGAAATTATTTGCTACTAAGAGTGTTTCTTCTGATCCTAATGATATGCCTTTGTCTACTTTGATTGAGAATAATAATGAATCTATGGATGTGAATTTTGTTGGTAGGAATAATTTTGGTAACAACGCGTATAGAGGAAACTTTAATCCTAGGCCTTATCCTAGCAATTCCTCTAATAATTATGGTAATTCCTACAACAACTCTTATGGAAATTTTAATAAGATGCCCTCTGAATTTGAGACTAGTGTTAAAGAGTTTATGAATTCGCAAAAGAATTTCAATGCTTTGCTTGAAGAGAAATTGCTTAAAGTTGATGAATTGGCTAGGAACGTTGATAGAATTTCTCTTGATGTTGATTCTTTAAAACTTAGATCTATTCCTCCTAAGCATGATATCAATGAGTCTCTCAAAGCCATGAGAATTTCCATTGATGAGTGCAAAGAAAGAACCGCTAGGATGCGTGCTAAGAAAGATTGCTTTATGAAAGCGTGTTCTTCAAATTTCTATGAAAATAAAGATGAAGATCTAAAAGTTATTGATGTGTCCCCTATTAAATCTTTGTTTTGCAATATGAATCTTGATAATGATGGGACTGAATATGATCCACCTTTACCTAGAAGGCGTTCCAAAAATTCGGAGTTTTTAGATCTTGATGCTAAAATTGATAAAAGTGGGATTGAAGAAATCAAAACCCTAGATGTTAATAAACCCACTATTTTGGATTTCAAGGAATTTAATTATGAAAATTGCTCTTTGATAGATTGTATTTCCTTGTTGCAATCCGTGCTAAATTCTCCTCATGCTTATAGTCAAAATAAAGCTTTTACCAAACATATCGTTGATGCCTTGATGCAATCTTATGAAGAAAAGCTTGAGTTGGAAGTTTCTATCCCTAGAAAACTTTATGATGAGTGGGAACCTACTATTAAAATTAAGATTAAGGATCATGAGTTCTATGCTTTATGTGATTTGGGTGCTAGTGTTTCCACTATTCCCAAAACTTTGTGCGATTTGCTAGATTTCCGTGATTTTGATGATTGCTCTCTAAACTTGCACCTTGCGGATTCCACTATTAAGAAACCTATGGGAAGAATTAATGATGTTCTTATTGTTGCAAATAGGAACTATGTGCCCGTAGATTTTATCGTTCTTGATATAGATTGCAATCCTTCATGTCCTATTATTCTTGGTAGACCTTTCCTTAGAACGATTGGTGCAATTATTGATATGAAGGAAGGGAATATTAGATTCCAATTTCCATTAAAGAAAGGCATGGAACACTTCCCTAGGAAGAAAATAAAATTACCATATGAATCTATCATGAGAGCCACTTATGGATTGCCTACCAAAGATGGCAATACCTAGATCTATCCTTGCTTTTATGCCTAGCTAGGGGCGTTAAACGATAGCGCTTGTTGGGAGGCAACCCAATTTTATTTTTAGTTTTTTGCTTTTTGCTTCTGTTTAGGAATAAATATTTGTTCTAGCCTCTGGTTAGATGTGTTTTTATGTTTTAATTAGTGTTTGTGCCAAGTTAAACCTATAGGATCTTCTTGGATGATAGTTATTTGATCTTGCAGAAATTTCCAGAAACTTTCTGTTCACGAAAATAATTGTTAAAAATCACCAGAACGTGATAAAATACTGATTCCAATTGCTTCTGATCAATAAACAAATTGCCTAGGTCTTCCTATTTTGGCTGATTTTTTGGAGTTCCAGAAGTTTGCGTTAGTTACAGATTACTACAGACTGTTCTGTTTTTGACAGATTCTGTTTTTCGTGTGTTGTTTGCTTATTTTGATGAATCTATGGCTAGTAAAATAGTTTATAAACCATAGAGAAGTTGGAATACAGTAGGTTTAACACCAATATAAATAAATAATGAGTTCATTACAGTACCTTGAAGTGGTCTTTTGTTTTCTTTCGCTAACGGAGCTCACGAGATTTTCTGTTGAGTTTTGTGTTGTGAAGTTTTCAAGTTTTGGGTGAAAGATTTGATGGATTATGGAACAAGGAGTGGCAAGAGCCTAAGCTTGGGGATGCCCATGGCACCCCCAAGATAATCTAAGGACACCATAAAGCCAAAGCTTGGGGATGCCCCGGAAGGCATCCCCTCTTTCGTCTACTTCCATCGGTAACTTTACTTGGAGCTATATTTTTATTCACCACATGATATGTGTTTTGCTTGGAGCGTGTTGTATGATTTGATTCTTTGCTTTTTAGTTTACCACAATCATCCTTGCTGTACACACCTTTTGAGAGAGCCACACATGATTTGGAATTGTTAGAATACTCTATGTGCTTCGCTTATATCTTTTGAGTTATATAGTTTTGCTCTAGTACTTCACTTATATCTTTTAGAGCACGGTGGTGGATTTGTTTTATAGAAACTATTGATCTCTCATGCTTCACTTAGATTATTTTGAGAGTCTTAAATAGCATGGTAATTTGCTTAAATAATCCTAATATGCTTGGTATTCAAGATTAGTAAAAAATTTCTTATGAGTGTGTTGAATACTAAGAAAAGTTTGATGCTTGATAATTGTTTTGAGATATAAAGATGGTGATATTAGAGTCATGCTAGTTGAGTAGTTGTGAATTTGAGAAATACTTGTGTTAAAGTTTGTGATTCCCGTAGCATGCACGTATGGTGAACCGTTATGTGATGAAGTCGGAGCATGATTTATTTATTGATTGTCTTCCTTATGAGTGGCGGTCGGGGACGAGCGATGGTCTTTTCCTACCAATCTATCCCCCTAGGAGCATGCGCGTAATACTTTGCTTTGATAACTTGTAGATTTTTGCAATAAGTATATGAGTTCTTTATGACTAATGTTGAGTCCATGGATTATACGCACTTTATTCCTTCCACCATTGCTAGCCTCTCTAATACCGCACACTTTTCGCCGGTATCATACACCCACCATAAACCTTCCTCAAAACAGCCACCATACCTACCTATCATGGCATTTCCATAGCCATTCCGAGATATATTGCCATGCAACTTTCCACCGTTCCGTTTATTATGACACGCTCCATCATTGTCATATTGCTTTGCATGATCATGTAGTTGACATCGTATTTGTGGCAAAGCCACCGTTCATAATTCTTTCATACATATCACTCTTGATTCATTGCATATCCCGGTACACCTCCGGAGGCATTCATATAGAGTCATATTTTGCTCTAAGTATCGAGTTGTAATTTTTGAGTTGTAAGAAAATAAAAGTGTGACGATCTTCATTTTTAGAGCATTGTCCCAAGTGAGGAAAAGGATGATGGAGACTATGATTCCCCCACAAGTCGGGATGAGACTCCGAACGAATAATAATAATAATAATAAGAGGCCATAAAAAAGGGAAAGGCCCAAATAAAAAAATGAGATAAAAAGAGAGAAGGGACAATGTTACTATCCTTTTACCACACTTGTGCTTCAAAGTAGCACCATGATCTTCATGATCGAGAGTCTCTCATTTTGTCACTTTCATATACTAGTGGGAATTTTTCATTATAGAACTTGGCTTGTATATTCCAATGATGGGCTTCCTCAAAATGCCCTAGGTCTTCGTGAGCAAGCGAGTTGGATGCACACCCACTTAGTTTCTTTTGTTGAGCTTTCATATACTTATAGCTCTAGTGCATCCGTTGCATGGCAATCCCTACTCACTCACATTGATATCTATTGATGGGCATCTCCATAGCCCATTGATACGCCTAGTTGATGTGAGACTATCTTCTCCCTTTTTGTCTTCTCCACAACCACCATTCTATTCCACATATAGTGCTATGTCCATGGCTCACGCTCATGTATTGCGTGAAGATTGAAAAAGTTTGAGAACGTCAAAAGTATGAAACAATTGCTTGGCTTGTCATCGGGGTTGTGCATGATTTATACTTTGTGTGGTGAAGATAGAGCATATCCAGACTATATGATTTTGTAGGGATAACTTTCTTTGGCCATGTTATTTTGAGAAGACATAATTGCTTTGTTAGTATGCTTGAAGTATTATTATTTTATGTCAATATTAAGCTTTTGTCTTGAATCTTTCGGATATGAATATTCATACCACAATCAAGAAGAATTACATTGAAATCATGCCAAGTAGCACTCCGCATCAAAAATTCTGTTTTTATCATTACCTACTCGAGGACGAGCAGGAATTAAGCTTGGGGATGCTTGATACGTCTCCAACGTATCTATAATTTTGATTGCTCCATGCTATATTATCTACTGTTTTGGACATTATTGGGCTTTATTATTCACTTTTATATTATTTTTGGGACTAACCTATTAACCGGAGGCCTAGCCCAGAAATGCTGTTTTTGCCTATTTCAGAGTTTCGCAGAAAAAGAATATCAAACGGAGTCCAAACGGAATGAAACCTTCGGGAACGTGATTTTTGGAACAAACAAGATCCAGGAGACTTGGACCCTACGTCAAGAAACAAAAGAGGAGGCCACGAGGTAGGGGGGCGCGCCCTCCACCCTCGTGGCCCCCCTGTTGCTCCACCGACGTACTCCTTCCTCCTATATATACCTACGTGCCCCCAAACGATCAGATACCGAGCCAAAAACCTAATTCGACCGCCGCAACCTTCTGTACCCACGAGATCCCATCTTGGGGCCTGTTCCGGAGCTCCGCCGGAGGGGGCATCGATCACGGAGGGCTTCTACATCAACATCATAGCCCCTCCGATGAAGTGTGAGTAGTTTACCTCAGACCTTCGGGTCCATAGTTGTTAGCTAGATGGCTTCTTCTCTCTTTTTGGATCTCAATACAATGTTCTCCCCCTCTCTTGTGGAGATCTATTCGATGTAATCTTCTTTTGCGGTGTGTTTGTTGAGACCGATGAATTGTGGGTTTATGATCAAGTTTATCTATGAACAATATTTGAATCTTCTGAATTCTTTTATGTATGATTAGTTATCTTTGCAAGTCTCTTCGAATTATCAGTTTGGTTTGGCCTACTAGATTGATCTTTCTTGTAATGGGAGAAGTGCTTAGCTTTGGGTTCAA
The DNA here is from genome assembly GCF_018294505.1 of Triticum aestivum. Taxonomy (NCBI): domain Eukaryota; kingdom Viridiplantae; phylum Streptophyta; class Magnoliopsida; order Poales; family Poaceae; genus Triticum; species Triticum aestivum. The sequence continues at coordinate 127,296,753 of NC_057808.1, forward strand.
TCTTGCGGTGTCCTTTCCCAGTGACAGTAGGGGCAGAAGGGCACGTATTGTATTGTTGCCATCGAGGATAACAAGATGGGGTTTTTATCATATTGCATGAATTTATCCCTCTACATCATGCCATCTTGCTTAAGGCGTTACTCTGTTCTTATGAACTTAATACTCTAGATGCATGCTGGATAGCGGTCGATGAGTGGAGTAATAGTAGTAGATGCAGGCAGGAGTCGGTCTACTTGTCTCGGACGTGATGCCTATATACATGATCATACCTAGATATTCTCATAGCTATGCTCAATTCTGTCAATTGCTCAACAGTAATTAGTTCACCCACCGTAAATACTTATGCTCTTGAGAGAAGCCACTAGTGAAACCTATGGCCCCCGGGTCTATCTTCATCATATTAATCTTCCAAAACTTAGTTATTTCCTTTGCTTTTTTTACTTTGCTTTTATTTTACTTTGCATCTTTATCATAAAAATACCAAAAATATTATCCTATCATATCTATCAGATCTCACTCTCGTAAGTGAGCGTGAAGGGATTGACAACCCCTTATCGCGTTGGTTGCGAGGATTTATTTGTTTTGTGTAGGTGCGAGGGACTCGCGCGTAGCCTCCTACTGGATTGATACCTTGGTTCTCAAAAACTGAGGGAAATACTTACGCTACTTTGCTGCATCACCCTTTCCTCTTCAAGGGAAAACCAACGCAGTGCTCAAGAGGTAGCATGAACACATACTCAAAATGTATGGGTATCATAATCACTTGACTCAGCTGGGAGTTAATCTTCCAGTTGATAGTGTTATTGACAGAGTTCTTCAATCACTGCCACCAAGCTACAAAGGCTTCGTGATGAACTATAATATGCAAGGGATGGATAAGACAATTCCCGAGCTCTTCGTAATGCTCAAAGCTGCGGAGGTAGAAATCAAGAAGGAGCATCAAGTGTTGATGGTTAACAAGACCACTGGTTTCAAGAAAAAGGGCAAGGGAAATAAGGGGAACTTCAAGAAGAGTGGCAAGCAAGTTGCCACTCCCGGGAAGAATCTCAAAGCTGGACCCAAGCCTGAAACTGAGTGCTTCTACTGCAAAGGGACTGGTCACTGGAAGCGAAACTGTCCCAAGTATTTGGCGGATAAGAAGGATGGCAAAGTGAACAAAGGTATATTTGATATACATGTTATTGATGTGTACCTTAGTAATGCTCGTAGTAGCGCCTGGGTATTTGATACCGGTTTGGTTGCTCATATTTGTAACTCGAAACAGTGGCTACGGATTAAACGAAGATTGGCTAAGGACGAGGTGACGATGCGCGTCGGAAATGGTTCCAAGGTCGATGTGATCGCCGTTGGCACACTACCTCTACATCTACCTTCGGGATTAGTTTTAGACCTGAATAATTGTTATTTGGTGCCAGCGTTGAGCATGAACATTATATCTGGATCTTGTTTAGTACGAGACGGTTATTCATTTAAATTAGAGAATAATGGTTGTTCTATTTATATGAGTAATATCTTTTATGATCATGCACCCTTGAAGAGTGGTCTATTTTTGTTAAATCTTGATTGTGGTGATACACATATTCATAATATTGATGCCAAAAGATGCAAAGTTGATAATGATAGTGCAACATATTTTTGGCACTAGCGTTTAGGTCATATTGGTGTAAAGCGCATGAAGAAACTTCATGCAGATGCTTTTATGGTCATGCACCCTTGAAGAGTGGTCTATTTTTGTTAAATCTTGATTGTGGTGATACACATATTCATAATATTGATGCCAAAAGATGCAAAGTTGATAATGATAGTGCAACATATTTGTGGCACTACCGTTTAGGTCATATTGGTGTAAAGTGCATGAATAAACTCCATGTAGTGGACTTTTGGAATCACTTGATTATCAATCATTTGATACTTGCGAACCATGACTCATGGGCAAGATGACTAAAACTCCATTCTCCGGAACAATGGAGCGAGCTAATGACTTATTGAAAATAATACATACCGATGTATGCAGTCCGTTGAGTGTTGAAGCTCGCGGCGGGTATCGTTATTTTCTGACCTTCACAAATGATTTGAGCAGATATGGATATATCTACTTGATGAAACACAAGTCTGAAACATTTGAAATGTTCAAAGAATTTTAGAGTGAAGTGGAGAATCATCATAACAAGAAAATAAAGTTTCTACGATCTGATCGCGGAGGCGAATATTTGAGTTACGAGTTTGGCCTTCATTTAAAACAATGTGGAATAGTTTCACAACTCACACCACCTGGAAAACCACTGCGTAATGGTGTGTCCGAACGTCGTAACTGTACTTTATTAGATATGGTGCGATCTATGATGTCTCTTACCGATTTACCACTATTGTTTTGGGGTTATGCATTAGAGATATGTCATTCACGTTAAATAGGGCACCGTCTAAATCCGTTGAGATGACACCATATGAACTGTGGTTTGGCAAGAAACCTAAGCTGTCGTTTCTTAAAGTTTGGGGTTGCGACACTTATGTCAAAAGGCTTCAGCCTAATAAGCTTGAACCCAAATCAGAGAAGTGCGTCTTCATAGAATACCCTAAGGAAACAATTGGGTACACCTTCTACCACAGATCCAAAGGCAAGATCTTTGTTGCCAAGAATGGAAATTTTCTAGAGAAGTAGTTTCTCTCGAAAGAAGTGAGTGGGAGGAAAGTAGAACTTGATGAGGTAATTGTACCTTCTCTCGAATTGGAAAGTAGCTCATCACAAAAAACTGTTCCCGTGATGCCTACACCAACTAGAGCGGTAGCTAATGATGATGATCATGAAACTTCATATCAAGTTACTACCGAACCTCATAGGTCAACTAGAGCACGTTCGCACCAGAGTGGTACGGTAATCCTGTTCTGGAAGTCATGTTACTAGACCATGACGAACCTACAAACTATGAAGAAGTTATGATGAGCCCAGATTCCGATAAATGGGTTGAGGCATGAAATCTGAGATAGGATCCATGTATGAGTACAAAGTGTGGACTTTGATTGACTTGCCCGATGATCGGCGAGCCATAGAGAATAAATGGATCTTCAAGAAGAAGACTGACGCTGACGGTAATGTTACTGTCTACAAAGCTCGACTTGTCGCAAAAGGTTTTCGACAAGTTCAAGGAGTTGACTACGATGAGACTTTCTCACCCGTAGCGATGATTAAGTCTGTCCGAATCATGTTAGCAATTGCCGCATTTTATGATTATGAAATCTGGCAAATGGGCGTCAAAACTACATTCCTTAACGGATTTCTTAAAGAAGAGTTGTATATGATGCAACCAGAAGGTTTGTCGATCCTAAAGGTGCTAACAAAGTGTGCAAACTCCAGCGATCCATCTATGGACTGGTGCAAGCATCTCAGAGTTGGAATATACGCTTTGATGAGGTGATCAAAGCATATGGGTTTATACGGACTTTCGGAGAAGCCTGTATTTACAAGAAAGTGAGTGGGAGCTCTTTTCTAATATTATATGTGGATGACATATTGTTGATTGGAAATGATGTAGAATTTCTGGATAGCATAAAAGGATACTTGAATAAAAGTTTTTCAATGAAAGACCTCGATGAAGCTGCTTATATATTGGGCATCAAGATCTATAGAGATAGATCAAGATGCTTAATAGGACTTTCACAAAGCACGTTCCTTGATAAAGTTTTGAAGAAGTTCAAAATGGATCAGTCAAAGAAAGGGTTCTTGCCTGTGTTACAAGGTGTGAAGTTGAGTCGGACTCAATGCCCGACCACTTCAGAAGATAGAGAGAAAATGAAAGTCATTCCCTATGCCTCAGCCATAGGTTCTATCATGTAAGCTATGCTATGTACCAGATCTGATGTGTGCCTTGCTATAAGTTTAGCAAGGAGGTACCAAAGTAATCCAGGAGTGGATCACTGGACAGTGGTCAAGAACATCCTGAAGTACCTGAAAAGGACTAAAGATATGTTTCTCATTTATGGAGGTGACAAAGAGCTCGTCATAAATGGTTACGTTGATGCTAGTTTTGATACTGATCCGGATGACTCTAAGTCAAAAACCGGATGCATATTTATATTGAATGGTGGAGCTATCAGTTGGTGCAGTTCCAAGCAGAGCGTCGTGGCGGGATCTATGTGTGAAGCGGAGTACATAGCTGCTTCGGAAGCAGCAAATGAAGGAGTCTGCATGAAGGAGTTCATATCCGATCTAGGCGTAATACCTAGTGCATCGGGTCCAATGAAAATCTTTTGTGACAATATTGGAGCAATTGCCTTATCAAAGGAATCTAGATTTCACAAAAGAACCAAACACATCAAGAGACGCTTCAACTCCATCCGTGATCAACTCCATAGGTTTTATTGCTATTGCTTTCTTCATGTCAATTACATATTCCTTCGGCTATGAAATTATGCAACTCCCGGATACTGGAGGAATACCTTGTGTGCTATCAAACATCACAACATAACTGGGTGATTATAAAGATGCTCTACAGGTATCTCTGAAGGTGTTTTTTGGGTTGGCATAGATCAAGATTAGGATTTGTCACTCCGAGTATCGGAGAGGTATCTCTGGGCCCTCTCGGTAATGCACATCATAAGAAGCCTTGCAAGCAAAGTGACTAATGAGTTAGTTACAAGATGACGTATTACGGAACGAGTAAAGAAACTTGCCGGTAACGAGATTGAACTAGGTATGTGGATACCGATGATCGAATCTCGGGCAAGTAACATACCGATGACAAAGGGAATAACGTATGTTGTCATAACGATTGGACCGATAAAGATCTTCGTACAATATGTAGGAGCCAATATGAGCATCCAGGTTCCGCTATTGGTTATTGGCCGGAGAGGTGTCTCGGTCATGTCTACATAGTTCTCGAACCCGTAGGGTCCGCACGCTTAACGTTCGATGACGATTTAGTATTATTGAGTTATGTGATTTGGTGTCCGAATGTTGTTAGGAGTCCCGGATGAGATCACGAACATGATGAGGAGTCTCGAAATGGTCGAGACGTGAAGATTGATATATAGGATGATAGTATTCGGACACCGGAAGTGTTCCAGACAGTATCAGGTATTTATCGGAGTACGGGAGGGGGGGGGTTACCGGAACCCTCGGGGGAAAGATATGGACCATATGGGCCATAGGAGGGGAGCACACCAGCCCACAAGGGGTGGTGCCCCCCCCCCCCCAAGGAAGGAGGCCGAGTGGGAGAAGGGAAAGAGGGGGTTCGGCCCCCCTTTCCTTCTCTCCTTCCTCTTCCCTTTTCCCCCTCCAGCAAATATGGATGGGGGGAGGCCGAATTGGGGAGGACCCCAAGTAGGATTCCTCCTACTTGGGGCGCACCCTTGCTGCTCCCCTCCCCCTCCCACCTATATATATGTGGGGAGGGGGAACCTAGAACATACAACATCAATTGTTAGCCGTGTGCGGCGCCCCCGTCCATAGTTTACACCCCCGGTCATATTCTCGCGCTGCTTAGGCGAAGCCCTGCGTGGATCACTTCACCATCACCGCCACCATGTTTTCATGTTGACGGAACTCATCTACTTCCTCGACACCTTGTTGGATTAAGAACGCGAGGGACGTCATCGCGCTGAACGTGTGCAGAACTCGGAGGTGCTGTACGTTCGGTGCTTGATCGGTCGGAGCTAGAAGAAGTTCGACTACATCAACCGCATTGTCAAACGCTTTCGCTTTCGGTCTATGAGGGTACGTAGACACACTCTCCCCCTCGTTGATATGCATCTCCTAGATAGATCTTGCGTGAGCGTAGGATTTTTTTTGAAATTGAATGCTCCGTTTCCCAACATATATAGGCAGGACCGAAGATCAACATCTCACTCGCTCCAACTATGTCTGCGTGGTGTGGCTACGAAGCGAAGAAAAGTGTTAACTTTTAGATGCACTGGTTGGTTTGAATAGATTCAATTTGTGTCTCTAGCACACTCTATATTGATGCTTTGGAAGTTTTGATCGGTTTTGCTTAGAAGTTTCAACGTGAGAACAAAAAGTTTGCCAACTTGCTTTGGTAGCTCTGAGTGGAATATTGGAGGCTCTAATTGAAATAAGGGTTTGGAACAACATCTAGCTACTGCTACGGACTCATAGTCCAAAGGAAACTACTCATGGGCGATCATGGTGATTTGTAAGTTGATGGAGATGGCCACCATGATGATTTTCCTCCTTGACAGAGTACCGATAAAGGCCTCTAGATTGGGCCACCACGGAACAGAGAGGTGCAGCGATGGAAACAGAAAACTCCTCGATGGTGAGGGTTTTCAGAGTGAAAGGTGAATATAGGCACTGCTGCAATGGAGCGGAGTCCCGTGGGGCCCATGCGGGTCCACCACACGACCACCAATACGTCCAGACCCACAATCGGCTGCTCAGTGCTTGTTGCATGGCCGATTTCTACATTTTCCTGTCGGCTTTACTGTTCGGCAGTTACGCTACACATCGCCCTTATGGGTGATTCGACGTACACTTTATATTTTCAAGAACCATCGAGAACCGAACGCATTCCAAAAACAGCGCGCTCAGTTCAATCCACAAGGAAGAAGCCGGAGTTCCATGGCTAGTACACGGGATACTAATGGTGCCCACTACCCGAGGTCTTGACGGGCGCCAGAAGTTGGCCCACAAGGTCACTCTACGGGATGGGCTCGCCACCCTGCCTATGGGCCTCCAAGACGAAGGATTCGTCTTGCTGTCCAAGGCAAACCTATGTGGAGATCGCGGAGGACTGTTCAACCGCCTTAGCCGACTAGGACTTTGTAACCCTAGGCCTCATGTCCTTTATAATTCAAGGCTGGGCTATTTGATGATCCCCTTACAACATCACATATCATGGTATTCACACCCTCGATATACGTGTGTACACCATTGTACTCTATTGATAGCTCCATATTTTTTTGCATTTTCACAACTCATTTGTTGTTCATTATCTCCGCATATCAAGTTATATCATGTCCCATTAAACCAATTACATGTCCATATGCATGATTTCCAGTTTTTATCCTTTTCACCGTGAGCATTGCATAAACTTTATTCTTAGCTAGTTTTATTTGTCTTTGTGTGTTGTGTAGGTGATGCAGACTTCCCACGCACTTAGCACGATGAAAGGATTTCAAATGGCGGACATCGAGGGACCTAGACTTAGCCATTTCAGAGAGTGAAAAATTCATTTCCCCAAAGAGCTCCAAATCACGATCTAAAACCAGAAATGGATCGACGTTGTTCATACAAATCCAACGATCCCAAGAACGTCAAATTCTGAGTTAGTATGAAGAAATGGAGGTCGTTTTATCAGAAGGGGTCACAACCAAAGACGACGTTCCATACGAGCATGTCTCGTAGTATGGACGCTCGTATGAAGACAAAACTTCACTAAAAGTTGCCTCTCGTGACGGGTTTCTTCATGGTTTTCGTGCCCACTTATACCTATGACTTCCTTGGCCTTCAAGGGATGTTTTGGGAGAGGATAAGGCTCACTGAAAGTGCAACTAATCCCCGAGTGGTTTTGGTAATTCATAACAACATATAGCTCATTGAACTAATATCCATTCAAGATAAACATTTCAGGATGTTCAATAATTTACATGGCATGGACTAGAGATGTGGACCCCACAAAATACTAAGGACAAGGATTGACAAAAGCTCAAGACTCTTCATTTCTATTTTAGTGATCCAAGATCACATTGAGTCCATAGGAAAGCCAATACTATTAAAAGGGGATGATGTGTTGCATAATCGTCTACTTGCTCAAAGTGCTTAGTGATATTGCTCCAAAACCCTCAGCCACTTTCTCCATCCAAATATGTCCAAACCCTAATTCCAAACTTGGCCCCACCGATACTTTCTATCTGGAGCCACCGAGTTCATTTGACATAGCCACTGCCAGAACCCCTAATAGTTCGGTCACACCGATATGGATCTCGGTCTCACCGAGATGGCCTTGCAACTCCTTGTGACTTGTTGCATTTATTTTGGTCTCACCGAGATGTTGCAATCAGTCTCGCCGAGTTGGCTTGCCAGATTCTCTGTTGCTTATTGCTTCACTTTGGTCTCACCGAGTTGATGCAATCAGCGCCACCGAGATGAAGTTTGCCCTATGCCCTAGCACATCGGTCCCACCGAGTTGTTCCAGTCGGTCCCACCGAGATTCCTAACGTTCATATTTTTGTACTGATCGGTGCCACCGAGTTTACCAATCGGTGCCACCGAGATGAGTCAAAAGTGTGTAACGGTTGGATTTTGTGTGGAGGCTATAATATAGCCCTCCACCCCCTCTTCATAAGGGAGGGAGCCATCAGAACATGCCTACACTTCCACCATCCATTTTCTGAGAGAGAACCACCTACTCATGTGTTGAGATCAATAGATTCCATTCCAACCATTTGAATCTTGATTTCTAGCCTTCCCCAAGTTGCTTTCCACTCAAATCCTTCTTCCACCATAGCCAAACCTATGTGAGAGAGTTAAGTGTTGGGGAGACTATCATTTGAAGCACAAGAGCAAGGAGTTCATCATCAACACACTGTCTATTACCTTTTGGAGAGTGGTGTCTCCTAGATTGGTTAGGTGTCGCTTGGGAGCCTCCGTTATGATGTGGATTTGAACCAAGAAGTTTGTAAGGGTAAGGAGATCACCTACTTCATGAAGATCTACCCAAGTGAGGCAAGTCCTTCGTGGGCGATGTCCATGGAGAGATAGACATGGCTGCTTCTTCATGGACCCTTCGTGGGTGGAGCCCTCCGTGGACTTGCACAGCCGTTAGCCTTCATGGGTTGAAGTCTCCATCAACGTGGACGTACGATAGCACCACCTGTCGGAACCACGCCAAAAATTCTCCGTGTCTCCATTGCGTTTGCCTTCTCCAAACCCCTTCCCTTTACCTTCATATGCAATGTTTTTGCTGCTATACTGTTAGAATTGCATGCGTAGGTTGATTGCTTGACTTGTCATAATTGCTAAAATCTGCCCACAACTAAAATTGGGAAAATGATAGATTTTTATTTGTTCAAGTAGTCTAATCACCCCCCTCTAGACATACCTTTGATCCTACAAGTGATATAAGAGCTTTGGTCTCCATTAGCCTTGATGTTCATAGCCTTGGTTTCACAACCTAGGACAGTAGGGTGTCTAGCGAGGGAAACTACCACCGTAGAGGTCCTTATTTTGATGGTAAAAACTTTGCTAGTTGGAAGCATAAGATGAAAATGCATATTCTTGGTCATAACACCGCTGTTTGGGCTGTTGTTTGTGTTGGCTTGCAAGGTGATTTCTTCGAAGATGGTAGAGAACCGGATCATGAAGCGACCGCGGAAGAATTGAAGATGTTGCAATACAATGCTCAAACTTGTGATATTCTCTTCAATGGATTGTGCCCCAAAGAATTCAACAAAATCAGCCGCCTTGAGAATGCAAAGGAAATTTGGGATACTTTTGGTTGATATGCACGAAGGTACTGAGTCCGTTAAGGAATCCAAGTTGGATGTGCTTCAAAGTCAACTTGACAAGTTCAAGATGAAGGATGGTAAAGGAGTCGCCGAAATGTACTCTAGGCTTGCTCTCATCACAAATGAGATTACTGGCTTAGGAAGTGAAGGGATGACCGTCAAATTCATCATCAAGAAGATCCTTAGAGCCTTGGATGGAAAATATGATACCGTGTGCACATTGATCCAAATGATGCCAATTACAAAGATCTCAAGCCCACGGAAGTCATTGGTAGAATTGTTGCTCATGAGATGTCACTCAAGGATAAGGAAAGCTCCACAACAAGTCAAGTGGTGCATACAAAGCTTCAAGTGATGCTCCTACAACATCAAGTGACAAGCTAGTCTCCAATGAAGAAATGAGCTTAATGGTGAAGAACTTCAACAAATTCTACAAGAGTACAAGCAAAGAGAGAAGCTCCAAGTCAAGGTCTTACAATGACAAAAGATATTCTAGTCGTGATCGTAATTGCTACAATTGTGGAAGACCCAGACACTACTCCAATGAGTGTACGACTCCCTACAAGAAAAGATAAGACTCACCAAAAAGGAGAAGTAGAAGGGATGAATCAGCTCCAAGAGAGAGAAGGAGTATAGATGATCGTTATGAACAAAGATCCCCTTGAAGAAGCAAGTGGAAAGGAAGGACAAGTCATCAAAGAGCTACACAAAATGAAGACATCAAGCTCACGTTGGTGAATGGGTATCCGATTCCGACTCCGACAACTACTCCGAGAGAAGCTATCACTCCGACTCCGATTATACTCAAGATGAAGGTGTTGCCGGACTTGCTCTAGTATCATCCAACTCCCACGACATATTTAATTCACCAAATGAAGGAAATGGAAGATGCTTCATGGCTAAAGGCCCCAAGGTACCACATCCCAAGCATCTTGATTTTGATAATTGAAAGTGCTAGTTATCGACTAGGGGGGGTGTGAATAGGCGATTTTTATGGAAGTCTTCAAGACAGGCAATGTCTTCAAAGACAAGCAAGCAAACAACACCTACACAATATGCAGCGGAAGATAAACTACACTAGCCATGCCATAGTCAAGGAAATGGTACAGAGTAAACACGAAGACAAATAGAAGCTAGGTAGAGTGGATTAGAATAGGAAGACAATATGAAGCAAAACAAGCAATCAGAGTGAAGGTCTTCACACAAGAAGTCAATCAGAGCAAGCAAGCAATGACTTCACAAAGCTAGATAGTAAGTAAATGGGTGAAGTTATAGAACCAGTTGCTTGATGAAGACAAGGATTTGGTAGACCAATTCCAGTTGCTGTGACAACTGTACGTCTGGTTAGGGAGGCTGAGATTTAACTCAGAAGACCAGGTCTTCACCTTATTCCCCTTGAGCTAAGGTCACTTAGTCCTTGCCCAATCACTCTGGTAAGTCTTCAAGGTAGACTTCCAAACCTTCACAGACTTTGTTCACCGGCGATCCACAATGACTCTTGGATCCTTAGACCAGAAGATCACAGTCTTCAAGTGTAATAAGTATTCAGATCACGCGGACAGAAAGACTTCAGTGATGCTAAACACTCTTTGGGCTCTGGGTATTTTGGGCTTTGTCCTCGCAAGGATTCTCTCTCAAAGGCTTCAGAGGTGGGTTGCTCTCAAAATACAAAAGCTGTGCACTAATTCTGAGCAACCACCAATTAATGGTGTAGGGGGTGGGCTATTTATAGCCTGGAGGCAAACCGACATGATATGTCCGAAATGACCCTACGTCACTAAGGAACCGACACATGTCCAACGGTCGGATTTCAAACACACGCGGCAGCTTGACTTGGGCTACAAGCAAAGCCGACTCATCCAACTCTGGATAAGATTTTCTCTCATTGTCTTCACTCGAAGTCATAGGACTTTGGTTGAGCATCACGTCAGTCTTCTGACTTTGTTCACCTGGACCCCACTTAATAGTTTGGTGGTTCCTATGACACAAGAAATAACAAAATGAAACTATGAAAGAAACCACGTCTTCACACTCCATTGACTTCAGGTGAATGTCTTCACACGTCATTATCTTCGACGTCATTGTCTTCAGGAACCACCATTGTCTTCAATGTCTTCATACATTTTAGGGGTCATCTCTGATGGGTAAACCGAATCAATGAGGGACTTCTACCTGTGTTCTCCTATGAATCTCACAAACACATTAGTCCCTCAACCACGTTTGTCATCAATACTCCAAAACCAACTAGGGGTGGCACTAAATGCACTTACAATCTCCACCTTTTTGGTGATTGATGACAAACTGGTTGGAGTTTTCAACGGGGATAAAAATATATGAAAGTTAAGGTACGTGGTCATTGTCTTCATGAAGTTGAAAGGGCCCCCCTGAAGATGTGCATATAAGTAATGTGCCTTTGAATGCAAATGCACATTACAGGTTTTTCTTTGTGGAGATCTCCTTCTGTTCATGAAGTCAAATCATCGTGCATAACAAAATGTATTGAAGATAACGACATGCACAATGATAAATGGGCGTCTACAGAATGATTTCATGCGCATAAGATATGAATTCAACCATGCAATCAAAAGCAACAGAGAATGTAGCAGACGTCCCATCTGGACTTAAGTGTTACAACTCAAAAACCAGTAGTTCACGAACGAGAGTTACAAGACTTAACAAAAATATAGCACCCGACCCATATGAACCTTCTTGAAGACTATCAACCCATATGTTCTCCCCCTTTTGTCATCGAATGACCAAAAAGGAGTGAAGACATAGGGTGTCTAAGCATTCCTCGGAGGTGTTGGTGACGATGTTGGGGCAGCCGGGTCGATGGTGGAGTTGAGCGGTGCAGAGGGGCCTGATGCAGCGTCTTGGTGCAGTGAAGCCATCGCAGGTGAAGTAGCGTCGTCCTCCTCATCAATGACACGTGCAACGACAGTTGGGGCGGATGATGAGTAATCAGAATCTTCAATGGAGGGAGCAGGACACCACTTAGTGGATTCTGGGGGCTTGGAGTCGAATTTGAATCTCTCTGTGAAGCCATCTGCAATGAGATCATCTTTAGAACAGAGCATTGCGAGGCTCTTCCAAGCACCCTGGCGGGCTTCTTGAGCAACAAAATAGTTCTTGGTGGAGGGGTTGCAAATACAATTAACATCCACAAGAAGACTTTGCATCTGATGCTTCATCCAATCATGATGCCGATCATGCTTCTGATGTAGAGAAACTAGAAGTTCTCTGTCATTGAGTACATGAGCACGCTTTTGAGGCCTTTGAGGAACTATGATGGCGGTCGCATCAGTGTTAGCACAATGCGGTAGACTGATACGTCTCCAACGTATCTATATTTTTTCATTATTCAATGCTATTATATTATCTGTTTGGATGTTTTATATGCATTAATATGTTATTTTATATGATTTTTGGGACTAACCTATTAACTTAGAGCCTAGTGCCAGTTCCTGTTTTTTCCTTGTTTTAGAGTTTTGCAGAAAAGGCATACCAAACGGAGTCCAAACAGAATGAAACTTTTACGATGATTTTTCTTGGACCAGAAGACATCCAGAGGGCTTGGAGTGCACGTTAGGAAAGCCACGAGGCGGCCAGAAGGTTGGGAGGCACGCCCAGGGGGGTAGGGCACGCCCCCACCCTTGTGGGCCCCTCGTGACTCCACCGACCTATTTCTTCCGCCTATATAGTCTCAAATATCCCAAAACCTTCCAGGAGAGCCACGAACCCACTTTTCCACTGCCGCAACCTTCTGTACCCGTGAGATCCCATCTAGGGGCCTTTTCCGGCGTCCTGCCAGAGAGGGATTCGATCATGGAGGGCTTCTACATCAACACCATTGCCTCTCTAATGAAGCGTGAGTAGTTTACCACAGGCCTACGGGTCCATAGCTAGTAGCTAGATGGCTTCTTCTCTCTCTCTCTCTCTCTCTCTCTCTCTCTCTCTCTCTCTTTCTCTCTCTCTCTCTTTGATTCTGAATACAAAGTTCTCCTTGATGTTCTTGGAGATCTATTTGATGTAATACTCTTTTGCGGTGTGTTTGCCGAGATCCGATGAATTGTGGATTTATGATCAACTTATCTATGAATATTATTTGAATCTCCTCTGAATTCTTGTATGCATGATTTGATATCTTTGCAAGTCTCTTCAGACTATCGATTTGGTTTGGCCAACTAGATTGGTTTTTCTTGCAATGGGAGAATTGCTTAGCTTTGGGTTCAATCTTGCGGTGCTCGATCCTAATGACAGAAGGTGAACCGACACGTATTGTATTGTTGCCATCGAGGATAAAAAGATGGGGTTTTCATCATGTTGCTTGAGTTAATTCCTCTACATCATGTCATCTTGCTTAAAGCGTTACTCCGTTCTTTATGAACTTAATACTCTAGATGCATGCTGGATAGCGGTCAATGTGTGGAGTAATAGTAGTAGATGCAGTCAAGAGTCAGTCTACTTGACACGGAGATGCCTATATTCATGATCATTGCCTTAGATATCGTCATAACTTTGCGCTTTTCTATCAATTGCTCAGCAGTAATTTGTTCACCCACCATAATATTTTCTATCTTGAGAGAAGCCTCTAGTGAAACCTATGGCCCCCGGGTCTACTTTCCATCATATAAGTTTCCGATCAACAATTTTAGTTCCCTATTTACTTTCTTTGCAATATTTTACTTTCTATTCCTTAAACCAAAAATACCAAAAATATTACTTTACCGTTTATCCATCTATATCAGATCTCACTTTGCAAATAACCGTGAAGGGATTGACAACCCCTTTATCATGTTGGGTGCAAGTTGGTGTTTGTTTTTGTAGGTATTCGGTGGCTTGTGCCTTGTCTCCTACTGGATTGATACCTTGGTTCTCAAAATTGAGGGAAATACTTACTCTACTTTGCTGCATCACCCTTTCCTCTTCAAGGAAAAAACCAACGCAAGCTCAAGAGGTAGCAGGAAGAATTTCTGGCAACGTTGCCGGGGAGATCTACGCCAAGCCGAGACATACCAAGTACCCATCATAAACTCTCATCCCTCGCATTACATTATTTGCCATTCGCCTCTTGTTTTCCTCTTCCCCAATTCTAAAACGATTTTCGAAAAGATTTGCCTTTTCTTCGCCCCTCTTACGTTCGTCTGCTTCGCTTGCTCGTTTGCCAGTTGCCACCATGTCTGAAACTGGGGAGGTTATCATTGAAAATCTTGAGGAAAAACCAGAATCTTGTTCTTTGGATCATACTGAGAATCCGCCTAATTACAAAACAAAAATCTTTCGTGTGGGGGATGGTAATGTTATCGGGAAGAGTGTTATCCAAGAATTCTTTGATTGTACGGGATCCATGCCTATTAATAAAAGATCTATTCTTCTTGAGACAAATTGTTATGTAGATGCTATTGTTATGCTTGTTGAGAAATTGGAAAGAAAATTTGTGCATCTTCATCCTGCCTTGCAAAAAGTGTTTTATGAACTTCCTAATATTAATCATCCAATTGCTAAAAAGATTGCCACTATTATCCTTATGCGTGAATTCGATTTTATAATACAAGAAGCTAGGGATATTTTTGCTTTCTACAAAAGGATGTTGAACACCCTCCAATTATAGATATACCTCATGATAAAGAAACTATGTGTAGTTTGGAATCTAGGGATTATCAATCTTATAGTGAAAATCTTAGGAGAAGAGTTCCCCATTCAAAGATCTCTCAATCTTTGTATCTTGAAACTTTTGAGGAGTTTGATTGGATAACTAGGGGAATTTATGTAGGATTTAATAGAGATTGGTTGAATAAAATGATGAAGGAACCTTTTAAAAACGAGCTTCGTATCTTATATGGACTACAAAAAAAGACACATGTGTGACATTTTGGGCCGAACGATTTTTTTGTCTGTCATGCTTTTGACACTTCTATGACGATAATTGTGACAAAACCCGGTATCATCATAGATGTGGTGGGCTCCTACTTCTATGACAAAATATCATGACAGAAAATGGGCTTTTCGTCCTGGGCGGTCCGGAGACGCAGTTGCATAAAATTCCTTGGGCCGTCCATGACGGAAAAAGCCATGGTAGAAGCGAGGGCGAGGAAAATATCGGGGAGTTCCCGGTTACGGTGGGTGGTCGGGGGCCGAGCGATGCGCGTTTCTCTCGTACACGTACGCGCGTGGGTGCGAGGCGTTGGGCTCTAACTGAACCCGAGCGAGGCATTCGCCTACTAAACCCGAGTGATTGCACTGCAGGCTACGCGTTACTGAACCCGAGCGATCGATCGATCTGGCTATTAACTGAAACCGATCGAGCGATTCCTTCGCTACTGCTGCTAACTGAAGCCGATCAAACCTGCTGGCTCTTGATGAACAATGAGCGTTGTTGGGGGAGTTGGATGAACAGTTCCCGGTGGGGGGTTGGATGAACAGGACCCCGTGGTGTTGCCGCTGGATGAACAAGACACCGATCGAGCTGGTTGGGGGTGGATGAACAGGACCCCGTGGAGGGCTGGATGAACAGGACCCCGTGGAGGGCTGATTGAACAGTAGCTGGTGGAGGGCTAGATGAACAATAGCCCATGGAGGGGTGGTTGAACAGGACCCCGTGGAGAGGGCTGGTTGAACAGTAGCCGGTGGAGGAGCGGTGGAGGCTGGATGAACAGGAGCCCGTGGATGAACAGTCGTAGGTGGAGGCTGGAGGAGGTTGATGGTGGATGAACAGTAGCCCGTGGAGGCTGGAGGAGGTCGACGGTGGAGATAAACAGTGTAACATCCCAAAATTCTAAATTTTGGAATGTTATATAAATAAATAGATTTGATTAATTGTTTGATTGCTTGTGTGAAATTGAGTGGAATTCGAACTTTTTGAAAGTTAAATGAGAGGGAATAAAAGGACTTTCCCAAACTTTCATCTTGCATTTTGATCTCCGTGAGTTCAAACTCTTTTCAAATACAAAACCCTAGAGAGAAGATGACATAACTTCTTCCATTTAAATAAATGAACAGGGATTTGAAAAAGGTTTGAATCTTATTTGGAAATATTTCCAAATAAGAAACTTTGAGCAACTCAATGATTTTCATGAGAGAAGATAAAATGACTTCTTCAAAACATATGAAATATGAGTTGGAAGTTTAAAAGGATCAAATTCAAAGTCCCTTTGAAATTATTTTCAAATTTGGAGTTATTTGGGTTTTATTCAAATTATTTTTCTCCAAAAATAACATATACAAAAATTAGGTTAAAATGATTCCCTACATCAGAAAATTGGAGAGAAATAAATTTAAATTAATTTTGGTATTTTTAAAATGATTTTTATTGGATTTTAGTAGGGTAGTAGCACTCTTTGAATTATTTGATTTTTTCTCGATTTCATTTGACTTGACAAAAATGTTCAGGTTGTACGAAATCTTTTTCTGAAAATTTTGATATAAAATATGCCTAGGGTATATTTTATTTTATTTCGTCTTTATTTTATTTTTCGTTGTGTTTAAAAAAAAACAATCTTCCTCGGACCGACCGGGCCGGCCCAGTCCGCCAGGCCACGGCCCAGCCGGCCCTTGGCACGTGCCTGCGCCGTTCCCGACTCCGGCGGAAGTCCCGCCCGAACACGGCCGCCGCCACCGTCCCCGACACGGACTCCTCCGCCGCCTCTCCTGCCCCCTCCTCCACGCCACCTCCTCCCCTCTCCTATAAAACCCAAAGCCCCGGGCCCCGTTCCTCCTCCTCCGCCGCAACCGCCGCCCTCGCCAGAGCTCCCACCCCGACGAGATCTGCCGCCGCCGCCGCGCTCCGTTCCGACTCCCCGAGCGCCGCCGACCCCACCAACCTCACTGCTGCGCGACGCCGCCCCTTCCCCGCTCCTCCGCCGTCGCCGCCGACGCCCGGAGCCGTCGCCCCGTTCATCGCCGAGCCGCCGCCGTCATCTTCTCCGGCGACGTCGACGCCCACCGCCGCGGTAAGCCACCGGCCGCCCTCGTCCGTTCGATCTAGTATGGAAGGCTAGGATTATATCTAGTCTTTTTTTATTTCCGAACCGGTACACGTTAAATAGAGAACGCTCGCTGTTTACCTCTTCGCAGCGAACACATTCGTTAGTTAGCGTTCGGTAACGAACGTTCACTTTTTAGCTTTTTCTTTTTCTGTTATTTTCGGCCAGGGACCCATCTATGAATAATTTATTTACAGATTAGCCCCAGATCTTCAAACGTCTACAACTTTTTACTCGTTTATCCAAATCCAACAAAACCAACGCCCACTTCTTCATTATGATCTCCTCTTTCCAGTAAAACAACTTAAACATGTTTTTGAAAGTTTTAAAATTTTATTTCAAACAGATTTGTATTTGAACTTCTTTTGTTCATAACTTGAGTTTTATAACTCCGATTTAGTTGATTCTTTTTGCAAATTGAAGCTCTTGGCCTAAACTTTCTGATAAGGCCAAATTCACATAATTTTGGTACTGTTATAAATTGTTTTATGTTGCAAGAGTTATATGCTTGGTTTTGATGTTTTTTCGAATCGTCTTCTTCGATCTTTCTAATCTTTTGAGTGATTGCTCATGTGTGATTACCATTGCTTGCTTACGATAGATTGAAACGGAGTGTGACGAGTAGAACTATCAAGAGTTATGAGTGCGAATCATCTTCATCAACAGTACAGGCAAGTTCACACTTTGATCATACTTTTCATTACCCAGTTTTTATGCATTAGTTTCAACCCTCAAACATTGCATGGTTTGGATCTGAATAACATGTGGGTATTGGGAAGTAGATGAGGTAGTACCTATTGCCCTGTTTATTATCAAACCTTTGGGAGTTACTTCTACGTTGCTTATATTGTTATGCTATGCTTGTAGACGTGGATTGGGTTTGAGTATATTTCATGACAAATGTGAGATTGTTAATTAACGGATCAACTTAAGGTGGCTACTTTAATTCACATCTGGGTGGATTGAGGCACCTGGAGAACACAGTGTTGCCTGTATTTTTGGATATCCCGGAGTACCCGTGTGATCATCCTATGGACCGCCACCCAGACTCAAAGGGATCATAAGATTATTCATGCTAGAAACTTCCGTGTGCAGCCACAAGCCATTATGGGCTCTGGCATAGTTGAGTAAGTTGTGTGAGCTCTTGAAGAGGTGGACTAGCAGATGTAGGGGGATTGTAGGTGTAACGGTCTGCCCCGAGTAGAGAGTAAATGCTTCTGAAAGACTGTGTCTCGATCATCCGTTTCTCAAACACCAAGTAGTGCGAGAAATCCAACGGAGGAGATCGAGTCTTGTGGGGAAAAGCACGCAAACCTCTGCAGAGTGTACAAACTAATCATGATTAGCCGTGCCCCCGGTTATGGACATCTTGAGTATCTAGTTCCTGGATTATCATGTGTATCTCATCATGTTACTTTAATTTAAATTTGATTGGGTTTAATCACGTTCTTAATTGGGATTGAGTTGGAGGTACCTTCTCAATGTTTAACAACCACCATGATAGTTAAATAAAATTTATTCCTTTGTTGTAGGGAAAAATTGGCTTTTCGCAAAAACATGTTAACCATAGAGCTTTTCCACCAGCCAAATATGCATATCTGATAGTTATAATTCATCATTATCTTATGGTGTGAATTTGCCAGTACATTCAATGTACTGACCCTTTGTGGTTGCAACGTCTCATGTTGCAGGAATCTTACGACGAGTAAGTGATACATTAGGGTTACGATTTCTACACTCAAATTTGCCGTTGGTGTTGATGGGAATCCACAACCTTGTTACTTCCGCTATTTGGATTGAGGTAATAGTATTTACGTTACTTTATACATGTGATTTACCTTTGTTATAAATCCTCGAGTACTGGGTGTGTCAGCATACCGATCCAGGGATGACACTTAAGCACAGAGACTTGACCGTCCGAGGTCGGGTCACTACAAGATGGTATCAGAGCACATGTTGACTGTAGGACGTGACCCCTAGAAACTGGCAAGCCTATAGGAAGGATTTTCTCTAAAACTTTCTTTTTCAAAAAGATCTTTTACCTCTCTTCTCTTCTGAGGAAGGATTTTCTCTAAAACTTTCTTTTTCAAAAAGATCTTTTACCTCTCTTCTCTTCTGAGATTATTCAAATATTCCCTTTTAGTGAGACCATGCCCTTTTTCCCTTTGGACCACTCGAAGATTCGACGGATGAGACCACTTCAATAAGTACAAGATATCGGACAACTAAGACCATTCGGAATGAAGAGGATTTTACCGTGCATTATGATAATGGAAACTACAACGGTTGAAGACTCCGAAGACTGGGAGAATTTGAAGGCTCTGAAGAATTCCCAGATTTGTATGACTTAGGAAGGCTACCCTTATGGAACTTGGCAGACTATGGAAGCTGTCAATACCTGAGATCAAGGTGTATCGGAGAAAGACCGGAACATGGAGCATTCGAATTCAAAGTTTTGTCAAGAAAACCCTAAGGCAGGAGATATCAACTATGGAATGATAGCACATGGTAGTGACAAGGGAAGAAACATGGCTGTCCATGATGCTATCGACCGTTTGTGCTATCGTCACCGTACTGAGTTAAGCCTGCATTTCTTCGGAAGGATTGGATGGTAGAAGGATGATGGAGCACCTATCAGCAAGATGAAGTTTTAACCTTAGCCGGTGTATCACCAGGATCTGGAGTGTTACATCAAGAAGTTAAGATGGACCTGCAGGAAACAATATTTGATAAGGAAGCGTTTCGTGAAGAACTCAGGACCCAGAAGCTGAAAGTAGCCAAGCTAGAGGAGCAAAACCTTGAGACATCAAAGATTCGTCAGGAACTAAAGGACAGTAGGATCATGGTTCATGTCAAGGATGTTGAAACCCAGAAGTTTGGAACGCAACTCCAGAAATATAAAGGACGTCACGAGAGACTTCGCGTCAACAGAGATGATCTGGCAAAAGAACTTGAGAAAGACAAGCATGATCGGAAGAAGCCATCGGAGACATAAACAAGACTTGAAGAGTTTGACGATGTTGAAGATTTATTGACCTTTAGAAGACCAAACCCGGTTATATACCTACGTTAGATGCGAAGTTTGTGACCTGTCATTTGTTTGATGTTTTTCCGACAACCACAAATAAAAATTTGTCTTTTCAAAACTATTGGTTGTGTTGTGTGTATCCCTCTCCATCTCTCTTATCCCACCCCAACTATTGGACCCAATAGAGGATGAATGTAGATGAGCTTATATTTTCTGGACCGATGATTCAATTGGAGATGGACCGATGGATTCAGAACATGGAGGATCATATGGAGAATAACACTATAACTGGAAAGGATATGACCCAGCATGCTCTTCAGTGCTTTGAAAGAGGTGCTGCTACTTGGTGGAGGATGTACCAAACCATCAATGGACGGAAAGGAGTAACCACTTGGAAAGAATTTTAGTTGACTCCGCTAAAGTCTCGGCTTGTGTCCCAGAAGTTGAAGCCTTTTGGTAATGATATGAAGAAACCTTGTGCATGCAAGCCTTGTGGAGAAATAGGACACAACCATAAAGAACCCCAGGATGAATACACTCATAAGCAGAGGATTACCAAAGGAGTTAGCCGAGGATCTCAGGGAGCTTCGTTTGGAGATAGTCCCCATAGGTTTCGTTGCAACAATGGAGGTTCAGTCAACCTTAGTGGGAAAGATTCTAGAAGCTCAAAAGGATGACAAAGAGATGGCTGAGATAAAGGAGAAATGAGCAAAGGAAAAGCCAAAGGTTTTCGTGAGGATGAGCATAAGACCTTATGGTTTTAGGACCGTGTATATGTGCCCAATAATGCAAAGATCAGGAAGTTAATACTTCAGGAGGATCATTACTCACCATACTTGATTCGCCCTGGAAACACCAAGATTTATTTGGATTTGAAGGAGCGTTTCTGGTGGACTGGTATGAAGAAGGATATTGCGGAGTATGTAGTCGTAGGTGATGTATGCCAGCGAGTAAAGGCAGAGCATCAGAAGCCAGCAGGATTACTACAGCCTATGCCGATACCCGAATGGAAGTGGGATAAGCTTGGCATGGATTTCATTACCGGATTTCTCAGAACCCGATCGGGATATGATTCTATCTGGGTAGTAGTTGATTCGCTTGACCAAAGTGGCTCACGTTATCCCAGTGAAAACCACCGATACAAGTGCGAAGTTGGCCAAGATATATTTGACCAGGATCGTATGTCTGCATGGAGTTCCGAGGACCATCGTACCATATAGAGGAACACAGTTTACCTCAAAGTTTTGGAATCAGCTGCACCAGACTTTGGGTACTAGGCTAGAGTTCAATACAACCTTTCATCCGCAGACAGATGGATAGACCGAGAAAGTCAATCAGATTCTGGAGAACATGTTGAGAGCGTGTGCGCTAGATTATGGATCTAGTGGGGATGATAATCTACCTTACGCGGAGTTCTCATACAACAACAGTTACCAAGCCAGTTTGAAGATGGCCCCTTTTGAAGCTTTGTATGGGAGAAGGAGCCAGACACCGTTGATGCGGGATGAAGTTGGAGACCGTCAGTTGTTTGGACCAAATGTGATCAAGGAGTCAGAAGAGAATGTTAAGTTGATTCGAGGTAGACTGAAGGTAGCTCAGTCCAGGCAGAAGAGTTATGCAGACTCAAAAACGCAAGGAGGTAGTCTATGAAATTGGAGACAGAGTATGTCTTCGTGTGTCCCCTTTGCGAGGAATTAAACGATTTGGAGTTAAGGGAAAGTTAGCCCCGAGATTTGTAGGACCATACCGAGTTTTGGAGCGTATGGGAGAAGTGGCCAACAAGTTGGAGTCACCCGAAGGACTGTCAGGAGTTCATGATGTGTTTCATGTTTCCCAGTTGAAGAAGTGCCATGCAGAGATGGCCAATATTCCCCTGTAAGGACGCTTGACCCTGGAAAGGATAATGATGTTCCACGAAGTGGAGTACGGACAAAATAAGTACGAGTTTTATCTCGATATGTGGGATATCCCAAGAATATGAAGGGAGGTCGTACTATTGGATATAAAGGAGGTATGATGTTGGAAATAGGGAGCAATTGCAACTCGATGATGAGTCTGAGTAATCACGTCGTAGTTTGGTACCAATAGAAGGAAGAGAGACAGTACCATTGGATGGATTTTAAGTATGCTAGGAAGTTGGATGTTGGGATAATGTTCAGTTGCCCCAATGACGAGTTCAAGGTTTACAAGTGTTGAGATGGGCCATAACCCACAGGCCCCAGGACCTGCCAAGAAGCAAGCACACTCTTGCTAAAGGAAAAAAAACCTGGAAGAAGTTACGATTTTATCGGTAGACGATCTTATAGGAGTTTACGCAAACCTGAGAGTTGTGAAGGAACGATAGATGTTTGTTTGGCTTGCAGAATCAATGGATTTATCCGAACTTAGTTCGTTGACAAGAGAAATTCCGCAATGCTTGTGAGGATGACCGAGTGTTAGAATGCGAGATTCGCTAAACCGTATACAAGGTAATGATTTGGGTGCGGGATGGATTGATCACCATACCGACTTACTCTTATTATTCGCCTTGCTATATGGGATGGTAAATCTGAGTGACTCACCTATAGTAGAGCGACGACGATGAAAACCTTGTTTAAACCCTAGAATGGTATGACAATTCTTTTTCCCTTGTACAAGCCAGCTGTTGCCAATCGTAGGTCATACGGTGAGGTTCAACCAGACCCATTTCCTGCAGGAGAAACCATAAATTGATAACCACAATGAGATATCGATAGTTGTTTAGTATTCGCGCCAGACCCGTCAGCTAAGAAGACCAAGTCACAGAAGGACCATACCTAGATAAAAGGACAAAAGAATTGCGGTAAAGGTTATGCCACTACCGGAAGAGCCGAGAGAAGGAATTATCCTGAAGATCTGAGAAGACCGACACTGTCAAGAATAAGGACGGAGTATATGAGTTTTGATGGAACCGTAACCATACTTCTAAGGGTGGTAGCACCCGAGCCCCCGGAGATGATCGGTGGATTTTGAGAAGACCCCCCAAACCTAACCTATTTCTTTCTAGCCTCTCCGAATCTCGAGGACGAGATTCATTTTAAGGGTGGTAGGTTTGTAACATCCCAAAATTCTAAATTTTGGAATGTTATATAAATAAATAGATTTGATTAATTGTTTGATTGCTTGTGTGAAATTGAGTGGAATTCAAACTTTTTGAAAGTTAAATGAGAGGGAATAAAAGGAATTTCCCAAACTTTCATCTTGCATTTTGATCTCCGTGAGTTCAAACTCTTTTCAAATACAAAACCCTAGAGAGAAGATGACATGACTTCTTCCATTTAAATAAATGAACAGGGATTTGAAAAAGATTTGAATCTTATTTGGAAACATTTCCAATTCAGAAACTTTAAGCAACTCAATGATTTTCATGAGAGAAGATAAAATGACTTCTTCAAAACATATGAAATATGAGTTGGAAGTTTAAAAGGATCAAATTCAAAGTCCCTTTGAAATTATTTTCAAATTTGGAGTTATTTGGGTATTATTCAAATTATTTTTCTCCAAAAATAAAATATACAAAAATTAGGTTAAAATGATTCCCTACATCAGAAAATTGGAGAGATATAAATTTGAATTAATTTTGGTATTTTTAAAATGATTTTTATTGGATTTTAGTAGGGCAGTAGCACTCTTTGAATTATTTGATTTTTTCTCAATTTTATTTGACTTGACAAAAATGTTCAGGTTGTAGGAAAGCTTTTTCTGAAAATTTTGATATAAAATATGCCTAGGGTATATTTTATTTTATTTCGTCTTTATTTTATTTTTCACTGTGTGTTTTAAAAAAAAACAATCTTCCTCGGACCGACAAGGCCGGCCCAGTTCGCCAGGCCACGGCCCAGCCGGCCCATGCCACGCGCCCGCGCCGTTCCCGACTCTGGCGGAAGTCCCGCCCGACCACGGCCGCCGTCCCCGACGCGGACTCCTCCGCCGCCTCTCCTGCCCCCTCCTCCACGCCACCTCCTCCCCTCTCCTATAAAACCCGAGGCCCCGGGCCCCGTTCCTCTGCCTCCGCCGCAACCGCCGCCCTCGCCGGAGCTCCCGGCCCGATGAGATCTGACGCCGCCGCCGCCCTTCGTTCCGACTCCCCGAGCGCCGCCGACCCCACCAACCTCACCGTCGCGCCACGCCGCCCCTTCCCCGCTACTCCGCAGTCGCCGCCGACGCCCGGAGCCGTCGCCCCGTTCATTGCCGAGCCGCCTCCGTCGTCTTCTCCGGCGATGTCGATGCCCACCGCCGCGGTAAGCCACCGGCCGGCCTCGTCCGTTCGATCTAGGATGGACGGCTAGGATTAGATCTCGTCGTTTTTTTATTTCCGAACGGTACACGTTAAATAGAGAACGCTCGCTGTTTACCTCTTCGCAGCGAACACATTCGTTAGTTAGCGTTCCGTAACGAACGTTCACTTTTTAGCTCTTTCTTTTTCTGTTATTTTCGGCCAGGGACCCATCTGTGAATAATTTATTTACAGATTAGCCCCTGATCTTCAAACGTCTACAACTTTTTACTCGTTTATCCAAATCCAACGAAACCAACGCCCACTTCTTTGTTATGATCTCCTCTTTCCAATAAAACAACTTAAACATGTTTTTGAAAGTTTTAAATTTTTTATTTCAAACAGATTTGTATTTGAACTTCTTTTGTTCATAACTTGAGTTTTATAACTCCGATTTAGTTGATTCTTTTTGCAAATTGAAGCTCTTGACCTAAACTTTCTGATAAGGCCAAATTCACATAATTTTGGTACTGTTAGAAATTGTTTTATGTTGCAAGAGTTATATGCTTGGTTTTGATGTTTTTCCGAATCGTCTTCTTGGATCTTTCTAATCTTTTGAGTGATTGCTCATGTGTGATTACCATTGCTTGCTTACGATAGATTGAAACGGAGTGTGACGAGTAGAACTATCAAGAGTTATGAGTGCGAACCATCTTCATCAACAGTACAGGCAAGTTCACACTTTGATCATACTTTTCATTACCCAGTTTTTATGCATTAGTTTCAACCCTCAAACATTGCATGGTTAGGATCTGAATAACATGTGGGTATTGGGAAGTAGATGAGGCAGTACCTATTGCCCTGTTTATTATCAAACCTTTGGGAGTTACTTCTACGTTGCTTATATTGTTATGCTATGCTTGTAGACGTGGATTGGGTTTGAGTTTATTTCATGACAAATGTGAGATTGTTAATTAACGGATCAACTTAAGGTGGCTACTTTAATTCACATCTGGGTGGATTGAGGCACCTGGAGAACCCAGTGTTGCCTGTATTTTTGGATATCCCGGAGTACCCGTGTGATCATCCTATGGACCGCCACCCAGACTCAAAGGGATCATAAGATTATTCATGCTAGAAACTTCCGTGTGCAGCTACAAGCCATTATGGGCTCTGGCATAGTTGAGTAAGTTGTGTGAGCTCTTGAAGAGGTGGACTAGCAGATGTAGGGGGATTGTAGGTGTAACGGTCTGCCCGGAGTAGAGAGTAAATGCTTCTGAAAGACTGTGTCTCGATCATCCGTTTCTCAAACACCAAGTAGTGCGAGAAATCCAACGGAGGAGATCGAGTCTTGTGGGGAAAAGCGCGCAAACCTCTGCAGAGTGTACAAACTAATCATGATTAGCCGTGTCCCCGGTTATGGACATCTTGAGTATCTATTTCCTGGATTATCATGTGTATCTCATCATGTTACTTTAATTTAAATTTGATTGGGTTTAATCACGTTCTTAATTGGGATTGAGTTGGAGGTACCTTCTCAATGTTTAACAACCACCATGATAGTTAAATAAAATTTATTCCTTTGTTGTAGGGAAAAATTGGCTTTTCGCAAAAACATGTTAACCATAGAGCTTTTCCGCCAGCCAAATATGCATATAGTGATAGTTATAATTCATCATTATCCTATGGTGTGAATTTGCCAGTACATTCAATGTACTGACCCTTTGTGGCTGCAATGTCTCATGTTGCAGGAATCTTACGACGAGTAAGTGATACGTTAGGGTTACGATTTCTACACTCAAATTTGCCGTTGGTGTTGATGGGAATCCACAACCTTGTTACTTCCGCTATTTGGATTGAGGTAATAGTATTTACGTTACTTTATACATGTGATTTACCTCTGTTATAAATCCTTGAGTACTGTGTTTGTCAGCATACCGATCCAGGGATGACACTTAAGCACAGAGACTTGACCGTCTGAGGTCGGGTCGCTACAAACAGTAGCTCGTGGAGTCTCATTTTGCGGTACGCCACACCCCTCCCGATGAACAGGACCCCCGTTTCGACCGTAGCGCTCCAACACAAGTCCGTTTCCTCCGTTTTGCGGTACGCCACACCCCTTCCGATCAACAGGACCGCGTTTCGACCGTAGGCACTCGAACATAAGTCTGTTTCCTCCATTTTGCGGTACGCCAGACCCCTCCCGATGAACAGGATCCCATTTCGATCGTGGCCGGTCAAACAGAAGGCCGTTTCCTCTGTTCCGCGCTACGCCAGGCCTCATTTTGATCGGCTGTTCCGTCCAAGCCGGTTGGCTCCCAATGAACACGACGCATTCCGTTCCAAGCCAGCCGGTTGGCTGCCGAGGAACAGGACGCCGTCGCTGCCTCTCCATGTACACGAGCCTTGGCCGTACGTATGCGTGAGTAGGCGTTCGAGACCCCGCCCGTATGTACGTACGTGGCCGTATTTACTTTCTTGCACCTTGGCTGTACGTACGTGTACACGATATTAACGGACTGCGTGACATGCTACGTGCGCGCCTCTACTACGACACGTGCATGCCTATACTACGAGACGTGCCCTTCCTTACCCGGCCACGGTTCAGCGCTGCAGCCTACAGACAGACCGGTCGTATGTACGTACACGTTTGCGACCAGAATGACAACGCTATGTACGCTTCGACCAGGTGGGTCCTGACTGCCAGGGAGGATAAGGAGGCACTTCCTTGCGTGCGAAGATGTAGCTGGTGGGTCCCAGCAGTCAGGGGGGAAACATTTTTTTCACGAAACACGGTGGCCAGTCCGGTGGGTCCCTGCTGTTAGGTGGAGGAATCATTATTTTCTGCGTAATAAGGAGGCACTTCCTTGCTGCGGCCGTGGACCCAGCTGCCAGCCTCTCCACGTACAGTACTCTTCCGGTGGAAGTCGTTCCATGACCACATTGACCACGCCGCACCGAGAGCACCAAGGCGGTGGACGACGGCGAGGCCTAGGAAGGGGACGATGCAGAGCCGGGGAAGACGCGGCAGTGGATGCCCACACGAAGAGGAGTACGAGGGTTGACTGGTTCGACTGCAGCGTGAGGCTCCGTCGCCGCAGGGCCTGGCCGGCGGTGGGAGTAGTAGGGGGCGGTGAGGCCTCCGCGGCAGCACAGGTGACCACGGGAGGCAAGAGCACGCGGTGGTTTGGATGGCTGGAGCAAGAAAATCAGAGGTTGAAGAAGCAGGACGACCATTGGATGTTAACAATCCAACGGTCACTTGTGATAGAATTGTTTGTTGACTAAGTTGACAAAGCCCTTCATCCACGTCAACTTAGCAGGCCCACAATTCAGCCTCCCACTATGGTGGGTCCCAGCTAGCAGGGGGAGTATTCATTTTTTGTGTGTAATAAGGAGGCACTTCC
This sequence comes from Triticum aestivum, assembly GCF_018294505.1. NCBI lineage: Eukaryota > Viridiplantae > Streptophyta > Magnoliopsida > Poales > Poaceae > Triticum > Triticum aestivum. The sequence continues at coordinate 127,324,863 of NC_057808.1, forward strand.
TCGCGTGCGAAGATATAGCTAGTGGATCCGAGCTGTCATTTGGAGTATTCATTCTTTTTGGCATAATAAGGAGGTACTTGCTTGCGTGCGGCCATGGACCATGTGGGTCCCAACTGTCAGCCTCTCCATGTACATCCCTCTTCCGATGTTGTCGTTTGTTGACAACGTTAACCATGCTGTGCCGAGAACACCATCGCGATGGACGACGGCGAGACCCAGGAAGGGAATGACCTAGAGGCGGCGAAGCCACACCAGTGGAGGGATGTGGGTGAGTAGAGGGATGGCCTAGCCAGTGGTGGGAGTAGTAGGGGGCGGTGAGGCCTGCGCGGCAGCACAACCGACCACGGGAGGCGGGAGCAGGCGGTCCCGCCGGCGCTGGATTTGGCGGCTGGAGCAAGAAGATCAGAGATTGAAGAAACACGACGGCCGTTGGATTGACATCCAACGGTTACGTCTGCTAGAATCGTTTGTTGACGTATATAATAAGTAAGAAAATCTTGCATACACGTCAACTTAATAGGCCCACAAGTCAGACCATTCCCTATTTTTTAATAATCTATAGCTCATTGCAACTTCTTGTGCAATTTATTGCAGTCCGTTTTTTTGTTGGCCAGGGCCAGGGTTAAAAATTTAAATAAAATTTCGCATATTTCTGTGGGCTCCAAACTATTTTTAATACCGAAATGTCGAGCCATATTTAAAGTACTTTGAAGATATATTTAAATTAGGTTAAAGCCCAGTGAAATTGGAATCTAAAAATGTGAAAAAATGCAGAAATTATAAAGTAATTGCCAATTTGTCATCTGTTTTTTTATATTTACAGCCCATTTCATATTACTTTCAAGATTTGCAGGCGTCTTGAAAGAGTTGCAGCCCATCAAGGCGTAGAAAAATAAGTAGGCCTGGATTGGGTATTCTCCAGAAAAAATAAACTGGGCTCATTTTCACAAAGAAAAAAATAGCTGGGCTGGTCATGTGGTGAACATAAAATATAAGCCTGGGCTAGACGGGCCACAGCCCAGTTGAAACCCTGCTCCGTCTCAACAATAACAAAAAATAGCTCGAGCAGCTACATCCCAGGTGTCGGCCGATCTTGTGTTGTTCTCTTGTCTATTGACTATATACGATGACAATGTTGTGGGTCCCAGATGTCAGGAAACCACTAGGAGGAAGCATTTTCATTTTCCATACGCGCACAATGGAGTATATATAACAAAAAATGAGGAACTTCCTTGCGTACGGCCATGGACATGGTGGGCCCCTACTGTCATCCTCTCCACGTACAGTCCTCTCCCGATTCCTCTTGTTTGTTGAGCATGTTGACAACGCGAGAGGGCAGCGCCGTGGTGAGCGCACCAAAGCGCGCGGAGGACGACGGCGAGGCCTCGGACATCAGCGTTAACGATTTAGGAGACGGTGGGGCAGCGATGCATGCGCTGAGGCGCAGCCAGCCATGGGAGGCAGAAGCAGGCGGCCTCGCCGGCGCTGGTTTGGTTTTGGCGGCTGGAGGAAGACATGACTAAAGCACGACAGACTGTAAAAGCAACAGGAGTACTTAACAACCTTAACTGAAACCAGCAGGGGCACTTAACAACCATAGCTGAAAGCAGTATGAGTACTTATACAGGTTCAACCGTACAAAGCATGCCTCAAACAATGCTACTTTGCCTATAGTTAACCAAGTGTGAGGCCGCCAAGCCCCAGGATAAGGCCCAGGCACCACCCCGCGCATCCACAACCTTCTAAAAGCGGCTTCATCTCGCAATGTGGTCAATAAACAGGATATTCGCTTTAGAGCCATGGAAAAGCATGAACATAACCTTCTGTCCTATTGTCCAAGATGGACGGGCTTTCATTATTTGAGACCACCCATGAATAAGTATCTTTTCACCTCCAAGGGGAATGGAGTATGTTGACATAAACATCATGTTGTGACCAAGCGCAAGTCTGACCCGACCATGGTCAGGCATCTCTATAGGAACAATAGAACTGGGCAGATTCTGTTTCAACAAGATCACAGCTATAAACTGTGTATAAGCAAGAGTTTATGAACACCATATATAACAGAAAACAGCTCGTACCATAAGTTTCTCGACACAGTTGGACCTATTCAACGAGTGCAGCAGTGGCACACATATCCCACGTGGCCTTCCACCATTAAAACGCCCCACAAGGACCTCAAGACGATCAATAAAGTGTAGCAACTTGTGGATGTCGTCCCAGTCAACTTTAGTGCCATCAGTAATAGTCGTGTTCTTATAGAATAACAAACGAGTAGCTTGCTTAACTTTGAAAAAACCTACACGTGCCACCAATTATAAGAAATATTAGTTAGAAGTAGCATCTCCGTGAGAGATTCGTTGCTACTTCTAAAGTTAAATTGTGATTAGTTAGATAGAATAGGTGGATTAAGAAGTAATTGAGACAACAAGCAAGAACCAGATACAAAACTAACATGGATGAACAATTGGAACGACGTTGAGGTGGAAGATCACAGTGAAGATGAGACAAGGTTCTGCTATTTCCATCAACATTCATGCGCCAACTTTCAGTCTGTAACACTTCAGAAAGTTTATCCAAGTTCGGCCATAAAAAAGCAGCGATCTTCTTGGTTCATGAACCCAACTCGGAACTTATATCCATGGCTTGTCTTCAATGTGACCATTAAACTGGTGTATTTAGTTATGGCAAGGCTGACCATCTTGAGTACATGTGTTCTGGCAGAGCAAGGAATGCACTGCAGGAAAAATAATATGAGAACACAATGTATTCCCTATCCAAATCTAGAAGTAATTTCCTCCTTCACGTCAGTGTTGACCATTGTACTAGTACCTTTTATCCAAATATAGCAATCCAAATTTCCAAATTAGTCGACAACATGTTCAAACAACCCCACCCTCCCGGATAGAAAAGAGGATTCTAGGAACATACTGTGCGTGTTTTAAAATCCTGTGTTGGGATGAGAAGGAACAAGTGTGGCGTCTCGCCGAGGGCACATAAACCTGTAGGGTCCTCGCACTTTGGGCACTGCAAATGAAACACACTAGATTCCGTAGGAAGAAAAATGCATCAACGGCGGCGGCTCCCATCCTAGGATTACCCGCGACCAAGGGACTTGGATTTATCGGGGATGGATGAAGAATTCGTACCTGGTTCTCCATGAGAAAACCCTATGCAATCGCCGAGAGGGGGTTTTCTCTGAACAAGTAGACGAGGGAGAAGGGGATTCTGGCCCAGTGAAATATTGCTACTTCTTCCATCCAGCTTACTGCTAAAGCTGGGTGTTTTTTTTGTGATTTGGCAGCTCCTTGGGCATTACTGCGGCGCTACGACCGGGGTGAGTCAACCGTGAAGTTGTGCACTCTAATTTGGTGCATGGCACGTGGACCCCGTTGCCGGATTCCCCACATATCAGCGAAAGGAAGTAGAAAGGCAGGAGTAACTAGTTACACATAAATATATTTTTGACAGAGAGATACTCCCTCTCTAAAGAAATTTAAAAATCTTTTATATCACAACTTTATACATAAGAAAAATCAAGGGGAATATATATAACATTTAATTATAAAAAACAGAGTTGGTGATGATGGTGTGCCTGCCATCCTGCAATATAGGCCGTCCGATTTATATTTGACGAATAGGAAGGAAACTATAGCAATTTTGCAAAAAGGTACCCACACACCTCTCCACATTTGCAAATAAGGCCTTCCCTCGTTCATCCTTTTCTCTCACAAGATAAACTACTCATACAAATGCATCTTGATGTTACGTGCAACGCACGGGCATCTTGCTAGTGTAACATAGTATGGGGGTTCAGCCGAGAATATAATACTCAGACATGCTCATGGTTCTGGACTTTGGGCCACAGGCCGGTGGGCCTGCATGTTTGGGGGCCCATGTGTTCTACCTCAGCGCTTTTCATATTGCAAACGATTGGTACGGTGCTGGTTTTAGATGCTGTCGCAAGGCGAATACACAAAATTGAATAAAGCACGGCAGCTGTTAGAATGAAATCGAACGATAGTTCCTAACCAGCAATCAGAGTTGCAATTCTATCAAAAATATACTACGTGATAAATGATATTGTTGTACTACTTATACACATAGGACACTTGTTTCACCATGCCATATTATTACATCAAAATCTCTCAGAGGATAGATCAGTTCGGCAGTTGCGTGCTGCTACTAAAGAATTTTAAAGTTGATTTGGACCAGCTCTCCTTGCCGAGAAAGTTCGATTTTGACATCATCCCCTACCGCAAGATATGATTTAGATTTGAACCTTGACCATCCTTTAGCATCAATCATCATGCGACCATCCTTTGTACTTATGGTATATTGAGCAAGTTCATTCACACCAAGGCTGCGCATGGTAAGAGAAACTTGGCCACGGTCTCCCGGATTGTTGAACGACTTCCTCTTTGCTCTAGGAATTCTCTGTTTGCAAACAAGAAGATATACGCAAACAGTTAGATCAACACAGTGAATCATGTGAAACAACATGGAAAGAAAAAAGAATGAAGCACTTGGGCAGCCAATGCTTACCAAGAAAGTGGAGATGTCGGTTTTTGTAAGGACTTTGGTATATGCAGTGCGAACTGCAGCCCAGTCTTTTGCCGGTGCAACTGCTGGTTCCATTGCCGCTACATGGGCCGGAGCAGATGCAAGTGCAAGTGTTGGTGTAGGTGCCGGAGCCGTTGCTGGTGCCCGTGCCGGTGCGACTGGTAGTGCTGTTGCTGCTGCCGGAGATGGTGCTCCTTGTAGAGCTGGTGCTGGTGTCGATGCCCGATCCTCCGGTAGATCAGCCTGATCCGCTGACGCGGTCGGTGCCCAATCCTCAGCTGGATCAGACTGAGCTACTGATGTCAGTGGTAGAGCAAGTGCCGTTGGAGAAGGTGCCGGTGCTTGATCCGTTGCTGAAGGTGGTACCATGTGCGAGACAGCAACGATCGTGTCTGGTCTGCTATGATCAGCTTTCTAACTTGACTAGGTTCCGTGACCGTGATCCAGTCTTTTTCTTCATTTATTTTAAATGTAAGAAGGACTAATTGTGGCGTGTTTGTTAAACCAAACTGCAGTTCATCATAGGGATTCAGCTTGTACTCAGACAACAGACTGATCCAATTGTTTCCAGTAATATAAGTGATGGATAGTGCCTTTGTTACTGACATGACATAAGAAGTGAAACATGCAAAAATAACCATCGTAGAGCAAACCAAACGGTTTATTCTGTGATGAATGTCACATGGCAAAACCTGGATCGTAAAATTGCAGCAAAAGTAAGAAAACATGACATTAAATCAACACGATTTAGATATTGAATCGATAAGATTTACTTGATGTGACACAAGTGAATCCTTACCAGGAAATCACTATGTTGAAGTACTAAACAGAAGATTGATCGTCCAACTACGCGTGGGATGCAGGGCCCCCGCCTACTCCCACAAGCAGGAGAGTCCAAAGGTCATGACAAATCGTATGGACCAAACATCCATGGGACTGGAAATCCTGGTGGGTGCGATAAACCCTGCAATGCATACAGATATTGGAGTGTAACGATAATTGATAAACCATCCTCACAAAAAAGATGATCTGGATACTTCAAAATATACAGACTGAATTGAGTGGTCAAACATTAACATAACTATTCTCGACTCACCACACACCAAAAGTGGCAGTACTAAACAATACAGGGTTCACACACACAAATCAAGTACTGAAGAGTAGTACTTACTACAGACAAGCAAAGTTTCACTAATTAAACTCTGCAGACTATTTCTTGCCATTGGCCTACGGGATGAACCCCACATAACTGATTAGGCCATGGACTTCGTGAGAGATGTCTACCTGCACCATCACCATCTCATCAACCTTGGAGAACCTAACAGAGTGGTCTTTCCACTCATAAATATGACGATCAAGACAAGCCGCATCAGATTTGTCGGGAAGCTTTACAAGAACCACACCCTTCATAATCGAAGGCACAACCAGGAAATTGTTGTGGTCAAGTATAGCCTCGAGAACACGCCTGGCAACAATGCTACAGTATAACACTAGTTTAGGATACGTGGCGACAAGGACACAACAGCTGGATAGTTTAGCAGTAGAACTCATCCTCAGGTCTTCTAGTTCACACAGGATGACTTTGAGAACTTCATCTCCATCGCGGACCTAGTTCTAATTCAAACAAAAACCAAATATTTTATTACTACCTTCGTTCAGAAATACAATATGATTTTCCATATTTTACTCCATATATGACTACATATACGCACAGAAATGAGTGAACAAAGACACTAGAACGTGTCTTCAAAGGCATGAGAGCAGAGGGATTACTTGCAATATCCATAACACAAGTTACTGAGGCAAATATACCCTCTTCAAAGGTAGCATTGATGTTCATAAAGTAGTTGAAAGTAATCTATAAGAAATCAGTGTCAACCTCTCGCATGTTTTGGTCAAAAGAGGAATTTAGAACCGTCATTTGGCACACAAAAATCACATGCAAGATCACCCAGAAAGTTGTACTACTAGTACTAGTACTACGTGTTAGATGAAAAACATGATCAAGATCGAGAAAAAGATCGTCAAGAAGAGATATTACCTGGACTTGCTTAATGAGGGATCCCGGAGAGGGGGGCTTGGACAGGGCGATGGCTTTGAGCTTGTCTGCGGTAGTCTCGATGGGGTGCTTGCGCTTCTTCGTACCATGAGCCTCGACGGGTTTGCCAGAGCCATAGACATCACTTCGGCCGGTGCTCTAGTGTCCATCAAGAAACTTTCAAATAGAAATAAAAGAAAAGAAAGCATGATCACAAACCCAAAAGAAGAATAGAGAGGGAGCTATAGGATCAGTCTCGGGGTTGCAATACCGGGCCTTGGCCAGAATCAACACCATTGATGCGCTCACCTTTCCTTCTTTGGGAGAGAAGAACAATGGCAGAAGCAGGTTGGGGTTTTCTTGAACAAATGAGGAACAAGATGAGGGACAAGAGAGTTGGGGTTTTCTTCAATAGAGGAAGCTGAGGGAGGAGAGTGAAATGATGGTTGCTTCGTCCGTCCAACTTACTGCTGGAAAGGAGGGGGTTTTGTGATTTGACGATTCATTGGGCATTACCGCGGCGCTTCGATTGGGGTAGTCTACGGTGCAGTTGGGCACTCTACTACGGAGTAATTTAGTGCATGGCTAGTGGACCCTTATGCTGGCTGTCCCACACGTCGGCGAAAGTGAGTAGCAAGGTTCCCGACGACCGTCGAGGAGGATCCGCACGGTAGAGGGTGTCCACTATTTTTCTGAAGAAAAAAATGATTACAACAAGCATTTCCACTCTTACAACGGAGTAGTGCAAAACACGGCAACCACTTGAACTTACACAGTGCTCCTACTACTAGGCATGTGCAGTGGTTCATACGTAAGTACTACATAATCTTGTTGCTAGTGTAGTAAGATATGACGATAACAAATGATGTTGTGCACATGTCAACTATATGAATAGTAATGTAACTTAGTACCCCTTTTTTGACTGTCCGGTCGAGAATGAACGGTGAGATCAGTGTTAACAGAACTAGGTCTACAATGCACGGAGAGTATGGTGCTACAGCACTCCACAAAACATGAACCATATGAAGCACGAATCAGTGTTAGGCAGGGTGTATGAAGGGTGCACGGGATGGGAGCAAAAGTTCCCTTCTCGACCCACTTTTGGGTGTCTGGCAGAGTGCATGAAGGGTGCATAAGTCCACACTAGTAGGTTAACACAACACTAGGAGCATGCATGAAGAGGGGTGCTGAGATGAGCATGCACAAAGAGGGAGCAACTATATTGAGATGAGAATGCAACCAAACACACCCACCCGCTTTGTGCTACAGTTACTGATCTGCACCGTCTGAGTATGATCCAACGGTCATGTTGCACCGAGACATGGACATGCCCATGGAGAGGACGCCTAAACACCACCGAAGTCCCTCTGCTTCTTGAGGCACACGATGTTGGTGATGCAGGGTGCAACCGCCTGCAGAGCCCGCTCCCAGTCGACGGGAGCCAGCTCGTCAGAGACGGTGTCCAACTGCACGAATGGATTCCAGTGACGGAGCCCTGAGAGGATTGGCCAGGCATCGGCGACGGCAGCCCGCAACCCCTCCTTGTCCAGCTCCGCCCCCACCATCGCGCGGAGACGGCTCAGCTCCTCGGAGATATAGGTGAAGAAGGAGACTAGGTCAGGAAGCCACAACTTGTTGAAGTCAATGGGGTGGTCGAACGGGTTTAGCCCGACGGCCGGCATGGTCGCACTGGCACGACGGTAGGCATCGCGCAGCCACAACACGTGCATGGAAACATGGTCCACAAAGTGGCTGAGGCGATCCTGGACCTTGTCATGATCGGCCTGCTCGCGCTCCAGCCGGCTCACGTGACGGCCTATCATATCTCCCGCTTTCTACAACAACGCCGCCGACGCCTCGAGCATCTTTGTGGTGGACGCCTGCCGCTTTTGAAGCTCCATGAACTCCCGCACATAAAGGAGGAGCATGGCACTCCTCTCCTCCTTGAGATCACGGAGCTCCACGTCCTTGGCCCCGAGCTCCACATCCTTGGCCTGGAGCTCCTGTGTCAGACGCCTCACCTCAGGCTCCATGATCTGCTGCGCCGCCATGGCACCAGGTAGAACCAATGGAGAGAGGAAGCAAAGGGGACGAAACGGCTGAAAGGCAATGCAATCTACGGGAAGGCGGAGGGAGCCAACCGAGGAGTGGGGTGAATCTTTTGGTTTTCACCATGGCAAAACACCAGTGAACGAATTTTTACATCAGGGAGCAGTGGGTTTTACAGGCGGAGTCATCGTGACTAATTGCTGCCGCGCCTGCTCCCGTCAATCAAAAAAATAAAAATCCTGCCGCGCCTGCTCCCGTCAATAAAAAATTAAAAATCCCGTCGCGCCTGCCGCACTCAAAGACCAGAGCAATGCCACGGTGGATATTTAAATTTACTTGCCAGCAAGGAGATAAAAAAGGGTGAAAAACAAATGTGGCGGCAGCCTAGCTAATCGGTCGCACTAGCCCAACTAGCTAGCCACCGTGCTTCACTGATGTACTCGGCGTGAAAGGTGGTCTTTCGTGATTTGATGACTCATTTACTTTCTTCGGTGCTACGACCGAGGAGGACCCAGAAAACGCACGGTAGGGCATCCCACGTCTCGGCAAGGAAGAATATATGTGTGCACCACCCGGGAGGACCCCAAAACCACGCGGTAGGGTGTGCCACGTCTCGGCACGGAGGAAAAATGTGCGTGTAAAAATATACTGTATCAGATGTACTACCTATGGTTTGACCTCGGGACCCAACCAGTTGGTCGAAAATACCCCACTAGCCACACAGCTTCATCATGCTAACATGGCACGGAGGATAGGTGTGGTTAGCTCCGTCTCGACCAGCCACAACGTCTCTTGTTCTAGGCGATTCTTCTATTTTCCAAGATTTTTTGAGTTATAATAACACCACGCCAAGCTAGCGCCGCTCTTCATGTGTGCCCGTGCGTCTAAAGGTTAGACGATGGAGAGGGGAGAGAGATCGAAGACCTGGGACCCACCAGTAAGTGAGTCAATGGTCATGCACGTGTTGACGAGGCACTCCCTCTACTCTACTCAACGTAATACTGTATAAAATCAAGTTATGGGACAAAGCCAACAATCGTTGTTGTTTCAGGCTATCGACTTACTCTTTGTAGTCCAGGTTGCCAATTCGAATCTCGTCTTTCAGATTTGTTAGTTTTAGGTCCAAATTCGATCAATGACAAGTGGGACCCCCGTGTGTTGTTCCGATATTTCAGTGTAGGATGTTTTTTTTGAACAAACACTTTGCATGGTTAGACAAGTAACGACACGAGTTACACGTATTTTGCAAGTTTAGGAACAAAAATGGCAGCGGCATAGAATATCACATCCACCCCGCAGCTTAGATGCTATGGTGATACGAGTTTTTACGTTGTTGGGACTGAGATCCAATGGCTTGGGAGTAGTCTTTGTAATTATGTGCAATGTCCAAACTCTCCAAGGTTTTTTTTGCAAATAAAACATTCAGGCCTCGTGTGTGCCGCAGCATCTTGGATCTAGCGGCTCCCCGTTGCTCATATTAGGTGCTCCCCGTAGCTTAATTAGCCGCTACGATGATACGAGCATCTAGGTCGTATGATCTATGATCAGATGCCACATGCATAGTACTTGTACTTTCTGCGCAATTCCCAAACTCTCTCAGGCCTATATTGCAAAAACATTCAAACCTCCTACTGTGAGCCGTTAGATCTCCGGGAACTCGTATCACCATAGAATCTATGGTGCGGGAGCACCTCATATTCTCCCGTGCGAGAAAACACCAGGTGCTCTCGTAGCTTGGATGCTATGGGGATACGAGCTTCGAGGTCGTTCAATCTAAGATCCAATGGCATATGAGCAGTCTTTGCGCTTGTAAGCAGTGGCCGAACTCTTTGGGGGCTTTTCTGCAAAAAAACATTCGAACCACCGAGGAGTTGTTGGATCACAAATCCAACGGCTCCGAAGAGCTTGTATCACCAAAGAATCTAAGGTGTGGTAGCACATGATATTCTTACATACATGAGAATATGAGGTCCTCCTTCATCTTAGATGCTACGGTGATACGAGCTTTGAGGTCGTTGGATATGGGATCCAAGGGCATCTGAGTAGTTTTTGTACAAATTGTGTTCAATTCTCAAACTCATTAAGGTTTCCTGTAAAAATATTAAGACATCACGTGAGCTGCTATATCTCAGATCTACAAGCTCCAAGCAACTCGTTTCAGCATATAGCATCTAAGGTGTGGGGGCACATGATATTCTCCCGGGGAGGGGGGGGGGGTTCACAACCAATCGGTGTTTGGGAGGGTGGGGACAAATATATTGTTCAAATAATACAATCTAAACAATCCTAAACAAAGCTTCACAATTTTATCTAAGGTCGAGGGGTTAACCCCCGACAATCTACATAGCTCCGACTAAACACACCATTTGCATGTATGTAGTACTAGACTTAATATTCATGTTTCCATTTCCTGTTCATTTTAAATATTGAATTGAGGACCATGCATGTCTTACATTTTACTCCCTTCGTTCCTAAATATTAGTATTTTTAAAGATTTCAAATGGACTGCCACATACGGATGTATATAGACATATTTTAGAGTGTAGATTCACTCATTTTGCTCTGTATGTATTCACTTGTTGAAATCTCTAGAAGACAAATATTTAGAAACATGAGGAATATTTTTGTATTCGTGTCATACATGCATGGTTTGGAAAAATAGATGCACTATACTTACTGGATTGTTGTTGTATTCGTGTGTGTGTGGTCATATGCTTGATACATAAAAAGTTTTCTCACCGCCATACCGTTCATCTTTTAAATTTGAATTTGCAATGAAAAACTTACTAGGGATACCATGAAATGTGAAATCCACGTTGAGATCACTATATCACAAACTCACTCTAATTCAAGAACTCGTCATAAATCAATTACCACGTTGAGATTACTATTTGCAAGGAAAATACGGGCATTGTAATACATATAGATTCGTTCGACAATTTAAAAGATTCCTTTCGTATTCCCGAATGGTAGGACCAAACGGCATACCAGCCAGACCCTGGCTCGAAAAAAAAACCGGGCTCGTGTCCTTCTGGTGGCGTGCGTGGTACACACATTAGCCAACCCCAACCAGCCGAGCCTCCGCGTTTCGAGTCGAAATATCATGCGGCCAGAATTCCAGCCCTAGGAAATTCCCCTCATGTCCCCGGTCCATAATGACTACCTATGAACAATGGAGGGATGCTTTAGTAACTAGACAACGTTACCTACTGTGCCGAGCACGGTTCAATTCCCTCGGTCGCCGCTACCCAAGGTCACCCATCAACTCCATTGCCTAGTACTAATAGGAGTACTACACCAGGATGAGCACAGAATTGAGCCCATTTGTTCGTGCCTAGTGCTTGAGTTAATATATCAGGCAATGCACTGGTACGGAGGGATTATCCTTTTACTCTGCATATATAACTTGTCTGATGTCTAACTAAGCAAAATGTTTGACCAAATACTTTCTTAAGAAATACAACAGGAAAGATGTATTGCTTGAAAATTTATTGCATGATGTAGGTTATGATATTGTTTCGAATCCTGGATTTTAAATTTTAGAAAATCCAAAAGTGACCGGAAATTCATGAAACTGAGTATGGTCTCGTGATATGGCACAAATATTCCTACGTAATTTTTTTTTCAATTTGAGACAAGCTGCTTATGAGAAGTTGCACAAATGAAGAACCAAGGTATTTTGGAACAAAGACCTGTCACGTTAAGGCAAACGTTTTCACTATTGAAACTATGGGCGTCTACGTGCCGCCATGAGTCCCGCTTCTCATCGGTAGGTGCCGTCCGAGCAAGCGTGTGAGTCGACAGGAGGCATGCGAGCAGATCACTGCGCCGACTGACCGGGAGGCGTGCGAGCAGACCGCTGCGCGGGCTCATCGGGAGGCGAGCCCTTTGACCAGGCTTCGCCGCCCACCTTCGTCCCACCTTCGTCCCAACTACCCCCACTTTTAATGGTGCCGGCGCCGTAGTTTAAAATAAACCTCGCACTACCCGGTATCGCTACAATCTTCTCTCTTCCTCTCTGATTCTCCTGTCGTCTACCTCCAACTAGCCTGACCTAACCGTACACCATGCCGCATCACGATGGTCTGCCCTTAGTCTTCCAGTTTCCTGAGGAAGACACCCAACCGGAGTCTCAAGAACATAAGGCGCTTTGGGACGATCTTGAACCGGCCTTGCGGGAAGACGCCGCGCCTACCCCCGCTCCTGTTCCGGCTCCCTTCACCTCGACTGCGGCAGCGCCCATCCCCATGGCATTGATGGGCTGGGAGCCAGACATTGTCGCCGAGCTTGATGCCACGGGGTTCCACGAGGTCCCCACCGACTTTCACGCGCCCGTGCACCTGCCAGCGCATGCACCTGCGCGTGCACTGACGCGCGCGCCCGTGCTGGTGCCCGTGCACACGAATGTCTCCGCCGCGCGTTGCCAACGCCTGTCCCCGTGCGGGTGCTAGTGCCCCCCTCAGCGGCATGGATGGCCGCCGTCGACCGCCTCCTCGCACCGAAGTCTAGAACATTGTGGCCTTCCTTGAAGCTAGGGCCAACGTCCAGGAGTACGCCAACAACGGCGCAAGACAACGCCATCGCCGTCGGTCAGTGGCCCAACGACACACAGAGCACGACGGAGGAGTTGCTTCCCACCGCAAGACGCCCCCGCCACCGCCGCGTAACCTAAATTTGCCATGAAAAACATTCGGATTGCCATGCTTAAAATCTGAATGTTTATCATTTCCATTTGTTTTAGATCGATCATCGTATGAATGTAAAGTCGGAGTCAGACTGAATGAAATCTATGGTTTGATCGATTGAATGTTCTGCTAGAGCTGTATCAAATTAAATATAAAACGTCATCAAGCCACATGTATTCCTTCTCATCCAACGACCTAGACTGCTTCAATGTCGAGCGCTCAACACGTTTAGCGTGCAGTTAATTTCATGCCAAATATAGTGCTAATCACATAATAACACACAAATAATATCCTACTTAATATCCGCATGCACTTAATTTACTTCCAAATTAACATGCATTGCACGTACACACTGACTAGTACTGCTAATACGTGAAACTGGTGCCGTAACTTGTGAACGCGTCCAGATATGGTCAACGGCAACATCGCCCACGAGTTTTTCGTGTTTGCCCGTGCGTCTAAACGTAGAAGGGGAGGAGAGAGAGAGAGAGCATACATGGAACCCACCAGTAAGTGAAGGCGAATAGTACGTGCTAACGAGCCGGTCCCACTAATGTACTGAAATAATATTACATGTTATCCATTAAATAGGCTGTGGTAATATAAAAACATTATATGAACAAACGGGGGGGGGGGGGGTACAACAAACATTGCTGCACTACGTATGTTGCCTATTGACATGCGGCTTGAAGGCCTTGGTCGCATGTTTGATCCTTGTCCTTTTTAATTTTTAATTTATATATGGGTCCAAATTTGTTTCATGATAGGTGGGCCCCTTGGTGTGTAGTTTGTAGCACTTTAATTTGTGGGTCAAAATTTGTTCCATTACAGGTGGACTATCGGTGTGTAGTTTTGTAGCTTATTTGTAATAATTAAAGAGAACAACAGATTTTTTGCAAAAATACCATGGTGCGACGTTGAAGGCGAGAAAGGACGTGCGAGAGAGCAATGAACGAGCCAGAGGGAAATCAATTGGGGGAGGTGCGGGGGTTGCAACGGTGTTTGGAGTAGTTGTGGGCCGAATGCTATGAAAATATAATCTAAACCGATCGGGATAAATGCCTACACAAATTAATCCAAGGTTGGAGTCCCCCTCGCAATGTAAATAGCTCCGGCTTTGCGAGGGATGGAGAGGTAGCTTCAATGTGTGGAAGATACGGCGTGAGAAAGCGAGGTCAATCGAGACACATACAGATAAAGAGACAAAGTGAGTGTGGTCCGACATTCATTGAAAAGATATATATGCTCTAGAGAGATATTGTCTGACTGAGCTTTTGGGAAGGGTGACGTCTGTAAGATAGAGCTTTAAAGATGATCCAGTCACAGACATGTAGATATATTATGTGCGTGGGAGGAAGAAAGGTCAATCGATTACATATATAAAGGGAGAGAGATTGAGCGAGTGTGGGTCGTCGTGCGATCAAAAGAGTGAGACGGGTTGGAGAGAGTGACCTAGATAGACAATGTGCGTGAGAGAGTATACAATATGAATATGTCAAATTGGGCTTAAACATGGAGATATATCACTTGTGTCCAAGAAAGAGCAAGGTTAATTGAGACATACAAAGAGAGAGAGAGAGAGAGATTGAGCGAGCATGGCCCGCCATGAGGTCGAAAGAGTGGGGGCGGCTTGGATGGACTGACCTAGATAGACAATCTGCGTGAGAGAGTATAGAGTGTGTCGATCGAGGCCCGAACAGGAAGATATATCATTTGTGTGTGAAAGAAAGCGAGGTTAATCGAGACTCAGATAAAGAGAGCGAGATTGAGCGAGTGTGGCCCGCCGTGCGGAAGAAAGAGTGAGACAGTCTCGAGGGAGTGACCTAGATAGACAACGTGCGTGCGTGCGCACGAGAGGTTGGGGGGCTAGATAGGCAATGCATGTATCTAGCAAGAGAGGGTGGGAGGGAGAGAGAGACACAGAGAGAGAGCTCAGCATGGGGTGCAATGGCGGGTGTGTGAGGTAGATACATTTGGTAACAGAGTGGAAAAAGGGGGTTGTGTAGTTGAGAGAGTTAGAGATCGAAACATGGAGAGAAAGAATGACATATACAGGAAGTATGTAGCGTGTGTGCCAAGGGGGGGCGTGGGGCTAAAAACAACATTTGAATGTAGATAGTACGAGACTTAATATCAATGTTTCAATTCGGTGTACATTGTAAGATTTGAATTGAGGACCATGCATATGGGTAATTATTTAGAATTCGTGCCATACTAGGTTTGGAAAAGTTGACATTGACTCGATTTTTGTGATATTTTGTAGGTCATATGTTTGAATCCATCAAAAGTTTTCTCACTACCATGGTGTTCATCATATACATATGAATTTGTATTAAAAAAGTAGCATGTGTACCGTGGAATGCGAAATCCACGTTAGAATTGGAGATCGCTATGTGACACACACTCTAATCCAAATAACTAATTATGTGACACACACTCTAATCCACGTTAGTGTGGATACCGTTTCGATTTTTTTCAAATAACTCCTCATTAATTAATTTATAGTATCTCGTTTCGAATGACTATTATTTGCAAGGAAAACACGGGCATGGTAATACATACAGATTCGTTTGCAAATGAAAGAAGATTCGTTTGCATTCTCAAATGTAGGCGCACCAGGCAGACTAGGGTCGTGTCGTGGTGGTCGCGTGTGTCGTACGGATGCTTAGCAGCCAGCCACCCACCCCCTCCACCCCCTGCCCCCCAAAAAAGAACGACGACAAAATAAGTTCGCGCTTCCATGTTTCAGATTGAAATATCTGGCGGCCCCAATTCCAGCCCTGCAAAATCTCTCTTCTCCACCGTCCCCTTCCACGCCCAGATTGCTCAAATCCCTAATTCGCCGCCAACCCAAGCAAAGTTCGAATCGCCCCTTGTCTCGTCTCTTTCCCCACCTCTGTGCTGGATGACGACGACAAAGACGACGGTCATGCTTCACCACCGCACCGGAGCTACCTCATCTACGCCCTCGTCCACCGCAACGGGTGGTCCACCGACAACGTCGGCCGCCGCAACCGACATGCCTCACAGACACCGACTTCCACCGCATCAGGTGCGCTTCACCGACACCGTCTCCCTCCTCACCAGGGCTACTTCGCCGAGCACATCGTCGCACCTCCGGCCCCTGAGGCTATTGGGGCTTCACCAACGGTCTCGTCCACCGCATCGTAGCGCTCCGCTGCCACTCAAGATCTGCATCTGTGCACGGACAGCCAATGCCAGCACATCACCCTCAACGGCTCTAAAGTGACCCGCACTCTAGCTAGGCGAGCATGCCCAAACGCTGGCCTGAACTAGGTATCCACACATCACTCCCTTGTACACTGTTTCGACGATATTTGGATATCCTTTCACTGCTCTCTTAGCTTACACGCCTATGCAACTCTGACTTTAACTCTTATTTCTTCTGGAGATATCATCTGAAATAAGCAAAACCATTTTTTAGTGAAGCATGACGGCGCTACGGGATCTGGTACACATCCTGGACACCCGTATAACCTTGTAAGTATCTGTCCTCCAGTACAACATCAAGGTTGGTTCCTGTTATTTAATCAACCATTCACCGTGTCAAAAATGCAGAGGGGGATGCAAGGAGCACAAGGCCTGCACATCCAAGCAAGTGGTAACATGGACTTGTACATGGAACATCCCAAGCGCAAGCAGCGCTGCAGTGAGCCTGTACAATGAGCTAGTGTAAGTCCCTACATTTCATTTAATTCGTACTGGCCTGCGTGTATGATTCGTGTGCAGTGGCGGATCCACGAATTCAAGTTACCAGGGGCGAACATTTAACTTAAAAAATACGAAGGCACTTGCACTCCGGAAATCAACATAACTTGAGAAATGTGAAGCTACATGCACTTTGAAAACCAGCTAATGATCCAAAGTAGTTCAGATTATAAAACACTAAATGATGTAAGCACCAAAAAACACAAAATGCAACATGGTGTACAAGGACTACTAACATGGTCTGTACCTGCTTGAAAATTATTCGTTCTTTGGCTGAAAATATCGAAGTGTAATTGCACCCATAACCAGTGCACAAACTGCATATCAATATATCTATCCTGAACAAGTATTCCAATAGTTTCAAACAACAATTTAGAAAAGTGATTTATGCTACGTTGTCATGATACGGGGACTTTTGCCTGCAAATCTCTATGTCTCTCTCAACATAGCAGATCATCATTAGACACTAAATCCTTCAATGGGAGCTTGCAAAATGCTTGCATTAGATCCCTCATTAGACACTATATGTTCATCACCAGGAGCATGTAAAATGTTTGCATCAAATCCTTCATTAGCAGTCTATTCATTAGACACTTCAGGCTCAAGAACAACATGAGCTTGTATGTTTGCACCTGAAACTTCATTAGATACACCAGGTTCAGTCAATTCAGTATTGATTGGGGGAGTTATAAAATAAGCAGAAATTGGTTTCATTTTCTCATAGATTCCCTACATACAGGCAGTTTTATAACACCGTCAGGTTTAACTATTGGCCAGAAATTGAATAGTTGAATTAGATATAATTAGGGATGTGATGTACCTGCTCGTTGCGCATGCTGCTCTTGCAAGCTACGACTGTCCGTTTGCGCAAGCTCGATGCCATGCCCGTGCTGCCGCCGCTGCCTCCCACGCAGGCTACACCCAGGGTTGGATCTTCATCTTCTTGTCCTTTCATTCACTTGAAGCCCGGCAACCGCCCTCCAACGAGGGCACGAGGAAGTGCTGTGTCGGTCTGTCCAGCGGCGGCTAGGTTAGGAGCGAACCAGACTGGAGGCTGGAGCGAACGAATTGGGATTTTTCCTACTGTCGATCGATATGGGAGGCGCTCGTTTGGGTCGCGAGCCTGCTATAGGGCCTGCCTTGCACTTACGTTATTGGCCCATCCAAATTGAAATGTTTTTCTTCATTTTTTACATTGCCTGCTCGTGCGTTGGGACGAACAAAACTAGCCTGGGCCAACCTGGATGACTCAAACTAGGTGCACACTTTCCAGCCACCCGAGGCGACCGCCCATACCATCCCCTACGGTGGCGTCAGCCCTTTTTGCGTGTATGATTGGGGTAGTAAAAAATATTCCAGTGGCGCTTTTGATTTACCCACATAATGGTTGAATTGCTTGTTTCTATGAACCGAGTTGGCCAATAATGTGAAGGATGCCAGTCTTTTCATCCTATTATAGATTGCTTAGATCTCGATATGCCAAATGTAATCGCATGGAATATACAGTAAAAGCTAGTGTGATGTGTGTGGCTACAACTAGTCTAACAACCCGTCCTCATATAACATATCAAGGACGCACCATCTTATCAGATTAACCATTCGACTTACCAATGCAGTGTGGGAAGAAAGAAGTATTGGGACTGTGTATCCAAGCAATTGATGCCATGGCTCCTTCGTAGAACCTTGTAAACGAAAAAGAAGTTGCAGTGTGCCTGTATAAAGAGCTAGCGTAAGTTCAGTTACCTGCTTCGCGGAATTTTAGTTAGCCACGTATTGCAAAATTGTTCAATTACATTGCTTGGCTTAATTTAGTTTGCTACTGATTACATAATGCCATAGCCTGTTAATCCTATTATAGACTGCGCCTATCTATGTGTTTGATACTTATTATTAAGAATTACCTGTTTACCTGAACTTAAATAGCTACTTAAGCACATAGATAGCTAGTCATATGTACTTCTAGGGTGCAGCAGAATTCACGTGTAATTTACGTTCTGATACTCTGTTTATTTAAATGGTTTGCTGTTATCACTTGTAGCACTAGTAATGTTTGCATGTTCATAGATAGACAACTGTCAGGTTTATATGAGGGACACTTTCTTTTTAACTTATATATATGTGTTGGAATCATTTTGCTTACATCAAAGAAACTTACAGATGTTTGTGTTGCTGGTAAATGGTACCGACTTGTTACTTCAGTACGTTGCCAAGAACTTGTTAGCTTTACTAGTTCATGTGTAATTAAATATGTTGACAAAACTGGTAGTTTTACTAGTTTGATGTTAGTTTCTTATGGCTCTTGCAACACTTTATTTATGATTGCTAACATTCAAGTTTGCAGGATCCAACTGAAACTCCGTTGGCACAACAGGTATGTTTTCAGAAACTTCCTTGTTTACCTGGTTTGCTGATGTAACTTGTTGCTGTAATCATCTTACCAACTTCAAGTTTCAGGATCCAATTGGAAGTCCAATTGCACAATAGGTACATTTTCAAAAATATATTTGTGTAACAGGTTTGCTGCTGTAACTTGTTGCTCTAATCAAGTTACTGACTACTCAACATTTTAGGATCCAAGAGAAACTCCAATGCCACAACAGGTTCCTTTTGCAAAACTTGTTTGTTTAACTGCTTTGTTGCTGCAACCGGTTGCTCTAATCATGTTATTAGCTACTCAACTTTTCAGGATCCAAGAGAAACTCCAATGCCACAACAGGTACCTTTTGCAAAACTTGTTTGTTTAACTGCTTTGCTGCTGCAACCGGTTACAATGATGTTAATAACTACTTTTCAGCATCCACTTGAAACTCTTTAATTCCTTGTTTGTTTAACTGGTTTGCTGTTATAACTCCCAGTTGAGATGTTTTGCTAACTTCAACTTTTTGGAATCCAATCAGAACTTTAATGGCAAAATAGGTTAGCCCAAGATCAAAGAGCGAGGTCCCCATGGACGTTGTATCATCCCACAGTAGTGGCACCGGCCCAATCGTGCATCATGAATTGCCAACTGCTGATGCTCTAGAGGCTAAACTATTGGTAGAAACAGATTCTGCTTCTGCACTTAGAGATGAAGTTGACATGTTGAGAAAGCAAACAGCACCATCACAAGCAGTACTCAAGACAACCATTAAATATTTGGTGGATTTCAAAACAAAGCAAGCTGAGACTGACCGCATTGTTAAGGTCCTGAAGGAAAAAAGGAAATTAACTTCCCACTTGGTAAATCATAGGTGAAATTTTCTTTCCATTGTTGAATAACCTTTGTGTTGTTTGTTCATGTAATCGATCAAACCAATTGTTTTACAGATCATGTAATAATTGATTTTTGTTTTTTGGTTTGTATTTTTTAGCACAAGTCTGTATTAATTGATGAGACTCTGAGACATTTCATTTTGATTGCTGTGCCAGACCTACAAATATGCCAATCAGGCTGAATGTGCATTCAGCAATAATAGTAGTATAGATGGGCGTTAAGTGGCACACATCAGAAAGGGCCAAGATGTACTAGTTTCGCTAAAAAAGGATGCTCTTCTAGCAAAAAAAGTACAGCGGCCTGGCTTATGTATGTTAGTTGATATTATTGATCCATATACACTATAAGTGTTTATATGTCTGTTAGTTTTGTACATTATTGGTTGATTGACTCGGTATTTAAATCTTGATACATCGCTTGTGTACATATCTAGATGGGAGTACACATTATGCTGCGTGTGACACTTGAGTTGGACATAAAGTGGTTTCAAATATTCGAATTCACCTTAAACTAGATTCTAGCTTCTGAATTCGAGTATCAGCATTTGTAAATCATATTCATATATGACAGTGGAATACATCTTTGTCGTGCTTTTGAAGATATATAAAAACACATAGAATGATTTATAAAGATTCGTATAGGAATACAAAATGGATTCAAATTTAGTTGCCAGGGTAAACTTGGATGCTTATTGTCCCAAAATTTGAAAGAAGCGGCAAAATGTCCACTCCCACGTCGGCTGCCCAAAGCCAAGTGGTTGGGGGATGGAAATTACTGTCTACCCCTTACACGGACAATCCATCGGCCCGATTTCCACTGCTCTCAATAGGGGTAGGTTAGTAACTTCAATTAGACGTGACACGACCGCCTCTGAGCCCATTCCGACACGGTGGGCGCCAAACATGGGAGGCAAAACACATTTGCTTGAAGCTCGTCCAAAAGACCTCTGTCTCTCCCTCCATTTCCCCATTCATACACGGTGGGTGGCAAAACAAACTCGACTCGGCCAAAATCGATGTAGGCAAATATTTTCAATAGGGGCAGGTTTGTAACTTCACTTAGACGTGACACAACTGCCCTACCTGTCAGCCCCGTTCATACATCGTGGGCGCCAACAGTGGGCGCCAAAACACCCTCTCGTCGCCCGAAATCGCTCTGGGCAAATATTGGCGAGATGCGAGATTACCGTCTTATCCCCAACCGACGAGACGTCCAAATTTCAAATGGGGGCTAAGTTCGGAACTTTCCCATATTTCAGACAGGCGCGTCCCAAAAACATGGTTCCCCGTACCTCTCCCTCCATTTTCCCATTCATACACCGTCCACGCTAGAACACCATCCCCACACCAGCCTCCTCAGTCCGCCACCCCATCCATCGCCGCCGTCCTCCACCCCATCCATCGCCACCGTCCTCCACCATGCCAGAGCCCTACCAAGACCGCGTCGTCCACTGCTAGAGATGGACGTTTCTCATCCATGGCAACAGACCAAGAGCCTTGCATCGCGTCCTCTCGCTTCATCGACACCGTCGTCCTCTTTGCCGGGGCCGCTCACACGACCTTCTCGTCCACCGCAACAAGACTTATCCCCCGATGCACTCGTCTACCATCGCAGATCTGCTTCAATGCCACCGACAGCCATCGCACCCTTGATGCCTACACGGCGCCGCAAGAGAGGTGGTACTTCATATCTCCTCAACCTTTTCATCTCAACCAAAAAATAGATCGTAACTTGGTTACTGTACTTTCTTTTCAGCGCTTAGAATTTAGTTCTTAGTTCAAAGCAAACAATGGATGCAAAATAGCATTTCTCCGGTTTGCAGCTTGAAATCTGCCATGGCACAGTCATAATAGGGTTTAATTGATCATGCTTAGGGTTTAATTGATCATGTTGGTTCCGTGGTGGTTTCTTTAATAGAAATCGGAGGAGAAACCCTCTTTTGCAAAAAAAAATGCTTAGGGTTTCCCCCTTTTATGATCACTATACGATCTGCATACGTGCTTCGTGTCATAATAGCACTGCTCCACCCATCAAGCTAAACAAGCTTAGTAGTTCAAATACGAATCTAATATTATTAAAACAGAGTTGTTTAATTGGTCAGCTAAATGTTCCTAATTTAGTTTCGAAAATGCATGTTTGCTGCTCGGGTGTTTATCTCTACAGGGTGCCCACAGTGGGCCGCGGCCCACCCTGGGATTTTGGGTCAGCCCAGGCCCCGATTCCCCTCTATTCTGCTACGCTTCCGATCTCTACTCGCCCCCAGCCACCTGCCTCGCCGGCGACTTGCCGTCCCCGGACAACATGACTCTAGGAGGAGATGCCGGACTAATAGGAGGTCAGGAGCCGCTCGCCCAACAGCGTCACCGCTCCCCGGGCGCGCCGTCATGCCTACCTTCCTAGTCCGTTTAGGGCTCAGGCGTGCAGCAGCCACTAAGCCAACCCGATTTATCCTGAGATACATCCTCAACACTCAGCAGCCACTCCTCATCACCCATTTTCTAATTGATTCATTACTCATTAGGCAGGACTGTCATTAGGGTTTGTTGTGTGCTGAGTGCTACCTACACTTAATGGTTCAAATGTATTTCAGTAATATTTAGTACCTGTAAAGTTCACAGGGTTTCAAAATTCCAGCCCTAGGAACAAACACTAGTCATTTTGGATTGTTGGTCGTAGTGACATTGACCTAGATTACTACTGCAGGCCAGGTTTGTTGACAATTTTACTTGTGTTTCTTACTCATTCGATACGATATCCAATTATTCACGTCGATTAGTTGCAAACAATAAGTGCTCAACCAACTTCTTGATTCAGATTTTGGACGGTCTCTTACTGCAGTTACAATTCTGCATACTTGTTCTAGTAAGCTCACGAGTAAATGATTGATTCACTACATCTATGCTTGCCTTGTCATATTTGTTGTCAATAATCTTTTTGGGTGGACCACCCTGTTTCAAAATACTTGAACCGCAGACATGAGTGAATAGTATTTCTCTGTGTGATCTCTTCCATCATGTGTGGGCAACGAACACTGCATTGTATAGAAAGAAAGTGTCATTTCCACCTTTTACATAGACTACGGTCTTTTACATGGAATACAATCTGCCTACTTGCTTTGTGTCGCACTACCAGCACTCCACCCTTGAAGCTAAACATTATGCCACTCATATTCCTTAGTTTATTTGTTCAAATACGAATTTGATATGATTCTAATGTTCCTACTTCAGTTTTGAAATGTGTGTCTGCCTGTTATAGAGACATAGGTGGTTTGTATTTCTATGTGTGGTCTGGTCAGCACGGTTGGGGGGTGAACTTTGCATATGCAGGAGTTTATAGGGAGACACTCTCTGAGTTGAATCCGCAATGCATTCCATAGATAATCTGACTACTTTTTATGTTTTCATGAATCTCAGATTTTGAATAGCATCATAATGATTATGAGCTTGCGCGCATGACAAGAATAAAGCAGAATAATGTCATGGCTGTAAAACTTGGCATTAAGGGACTGGAATCAAGTCTGGATGCAATGTAATGCAAACGCTCTCCACCTACAGATTCATGCTCAGAATATGATCCTAACAGTGATTCTGAGCTAGAGGGAGACCTAAGTCAATGTAGCTCCCTAGTGGAGGAGTCAGAGGCAGATGCCCTATCTTATTCTCCCATCAAGGTGCTTGCTCTAACTTTCCAAGGTTATATTGGTCACACATATCTTGCAACTGATGCTTTGCATTGCTTCTACTTTGTTGCACTGCCATTAGCTTAGTTTACACATCGTGTATGAGAATACGCCCTGCCTATCCATTTTTAGTACATATTCCATCTGTCATCATACCATATTTATCCATTCAAATGCCGTTCTTGTGTATCAGACGTTCGAAAGGAAGAGGGTGATTGCTAATCGCGGAGGAGCACGAGCAAAGTATTTGGAAAAGGTAGTGACACCTGATAAATCAAATAGCCCATTAGGTGTAGTTGCAACATCACCTGACCCACAAACACGGCCCCAACTCTAGCAAACTCTAGACCTACTACACTGGTCATCTCTGATGCCCCAACTCAGCAGACCCAACTGCAGCAAACAGTATGATGATGCCAGTTGACATAGCACCAGCTCTACGATGCAAAACCCCCATTCCAGCAAAGAGTACACCAAATCCAGTTGCCAAATCCCTTTTCGAACCAGAGAGAGCCCCAATTGCAGCAAATAGGACCCTTGTTCCATTTCTTCCCAGTTTAGAAGACGAAGCTTATATTGTTGTCAGGAACTTTGTGCGCATCTTTCCTTCATGGAAAGATTATACCGCAGACACAGAAAATTTCCAGTCTTCCTCTGCAACTTACATGTAAGTAATGTACTAATGTTATTCATGGTAATTACTGCATATGTTTCTGCTGACAGAAGACACAAGATTTCATTCTTTTAAATAGGCGAGGAGCAAATTGGATTGTCAAGACGAGCAAGGGTTGGTTGCGCTCTTCAAGCACTCGTTGATGAAGTATCGTTCCTACCTGAGGCAAGCGCACTTCGATGGCAAGCCTCTCAACAAAATTTCTGCAAAGTCTCTGATGCTACATTTATCAGACAATGACTGGAATAATCTTGTTACACATTGGTCTCGTTTGCAGCATAAGGTACTGCCTATGATATCACATCACAATTTGAACTACATTTCTGCATTTGCCTTAACATCTCACTTGTACGAAAACTATTAGTAGAAGAACATTCATTCCCAAGGGACCACAGAATCTCGCAACTATATTGCACACTGCATTGCTCTTGTGAGTACCTCTTGCCCTGTATGACCATACTTACTTTCATAGTTGGTTGATTATGTAGCATCACTGCACATGTTAGCCTTGTTATCGTCCATTTGGTGGACATTATAAGATCCGTATGGACTCTTACATAAATTTAGAATCAAACCAATGCTTTTGAAGAGGTTTAGCTCTGCAGTCCTCTTGTAATGACTGAATGTCGTCTATCACTGTACTTACATTACCAGCTACTCCCTCCGTCCCATAATATAAGAACGTTTTGTATAGTACACCAGTGTTAAAAACACTCTTATATTATGGGAAGATGGATTGGTTCATTTTGTAGCATTCTGCATCTTATCTCCCTCACCCACCATTTACTAAAAAAATATCAGATCTATATTTAATCTTACCAAAAAGTTGAATACGCAGACAATGCTAGTGCAGAAGTGTAGCCCATTGCTCTTGTTAGTACATTTTGTCCTGTAACGTTTGTACTTCCAGGGATTGGTAGTTGATTATGTAGCATCAATCTGCATCTTATCTTCATTATCCTCTATCCCATCCAGTATTATCATATCTATAATTACTCTCTACAAAATGTAGAGTACAGGCAATGCTCATGAAGAAGATTCTGTGCTGAAATTCTTGAGTTATCCTTCCCTTGACATGGAGAAGGGCATTATAAAGCCGGTGTTAACTGTTAATGTAAGTCAGTCCTTCTAAAGCCTTTATCCTCAACTGCTGTTTAATTTGCTCATACTCCCTATCGTTAACTGATGTTTAGTTTGCTGTTTCTATCAAAATGCATGTTCGCAACAACCGTAAGTTCCAAGTTTTACTTGTAAAACCAAATTCCTTATTCATACCATGCACATTACTCAATACTCCCTATATGTAAGCTTATTTTTGTGGATCTATAATCCAGTGTGTGGTGAAGCAGCCCACGTTTGCACCTTGTCATCTCCTGTTTTATCTTACCGATGTGGCTGATGATATGAACAACATGCCATGCACATTAACCAAAATAGATACAATGATTGTCTTTGCCCTTCATCTATGCTTGTTATGTTGACATGGTAATCTAGTAGTGTGGTGAAGCTCCCCGCATTATGAACAATGCCAAATTATGCTATTGATATTTTGAACTTACTCTTTATTTTCTAATTTGAAATTGGATGGAATTGACATCACAATTATCATCTTTTTTTATACACGTGCAAAACCTGTCATCTTTATGCTTGTTTCAGGGTGATATGCCTGATGGCATGCAAAAGTCTCCTGAAGGCTGTGAGACAAACCTAACATATATTGCAGCAAAGAAGGCAAAACATCTTGAAGATAGCGAGACAACCCCAAAGTCTTGTCTGGATGCAGTGTTCAAGTTACTTGAGACTAGCATTCTGACAAGCTCACATAATTCGTTGTGAATCAGTTTGACTTCTTCAGTCCCAAGTTCTAGGAAAAAGGCATTCTGCAACTCAACTTTGACTTGAAGTCCTATCTCTAAGAAAGATTGCGGAGAACACCAATGAGAACCTCATTGCTAAACAGCTACACCTGGAAGCTATGACCGACATGCTAGGCCGGTCTCACAGCCTTGCTCAGCAGCTTGCGCAGCAGTTCCCGCACAAGGCTAACCTTTCTTGAACTGTCTTGGAAGTGGTCTCAGGTCAGTATTATTTTGTTACGCTGCAATGGTGCCCAGTTTTTGTAATCTGCTTCTTCATTGCGCTTTATGATCACTGGTGGCGAACTTCGATGCCTAGTGGATGTAATATACCATAAATCCTTTATTGTATAGTGTAGGTTTATTCTAAGTTACTATGTCGTAATTTCTTTATTGTATAGAGTAGGGTTGTTCTTAATTCCTACTAGTTACTGCCATCATTCGCTATCTGAAAAAAATCTGATGTAGTCGACCGGGCCAAAACATTCGTCTCTAATGGGCCTGGTTTTTAGCGGGCCACAATTGGGCCGACCTGCAACTTTCTTGGACCCGAAAGGCCATTGGGGCCTTCACACTTTGCGCCAGGCCCACAACTTACTCCAGCCTATATTCGGCCCAAATTTTAGTTGGGCCTTTAGTGGACCCAGCGCTTAGTTGGGCCCATGTAGCTTTGGGCCATTAATAGGTTGAATATTCTGCTGACATGTTATGGCCCAAAAGAAACCATGGGCCTTTAGCAGGCCGAAATGCATGTTGGGCCTCAATTTTCACTAGTCATCGACGGGCCTTCAGCAGGCTGAAATGTAGACTGCGCCTTTTTTGGCCCAGTTATATGGCGTGCCGTTACCAGGCTAAAACATATCTCGGGCCTTAGTTGGCCCACTAATATCATGGGCTTTAAGAGGCCGAAAGCTTAGTAGAGGCATTAACGAGCCGAACTATACGACATGCCTTTAACAGGCCCAAAGTCACGTTGGGCTGAACTGTTGCCACCTTTATCACGGGCCGTTAGTAGGCCGGATGTCGCGTCAGACCATATATGGCCCATAGGCAGCACGGGCCATTCCCAGGCCGAAAGACATACCGGGCTGAAATGGGCCCATGTCTACATCAGGCCTCTAACAGGCCGAAAGTCACTGGGCCATAATTGGGCCCAAATATTCGGCGAACAATTAATGGGCCAGATCTGGCTTCGGGCCGTAAATGGGCCATGTTTAAACATGCCGTTATTGGGCTGGCCCACTAGTGCCTGAGTAAGTACTACGGGCCTTTGACTGGGCCGGCATTTTTAACCTATATGGGCCTCTGTTGGGCCCTGCCACGTGTTGACGTATCATAGGCATGTCTCCTCCATTGGACGGACGACATCTGGCCCACCGAGGAGCAGACACATGTTTCCTCCAGCCAATGATGATTTTACACGTGGAAAATCCCCATTGGTCTGGGCTGTTAACGGGTTATCGGATCCAAACCGGAACCCGATAGCTTAACGGCGACCCGTTACAGTGGATGCCATGTGTCGGTTACCCTTGACGAAAGCATTTCCGTGACGCGCCATTTATCGTCATGGAAGTGGACACTTCCGTGATGGTAATTTTGGTAATGTCATCAAATCGTCACGGATTACTATCTTGAATCTGTCATAAAATCGTCATGGATGTACATGCATGAAAAAAAACGTGACCTACCGTGACAAACACGTATCATCACGGAAGTGTATTTTTTAGTGATGATGATATATACGGTGATGATCCCGACTATGGGTTTATGAATGTTAAAATTACCAATCAAAGTCCTTTCCATGATTTAAGTTCATCCACTAGGAGGGAAATAAAGGAAAGGATAGAATTGGTTAGACGGGTTTTGGAGGATTTGATGAGAAAAGAATTACATACTGAAGACGAGAATACCTAGATCCATTCGTGTTTTATGCCAAGCTAAGGGCGTTAAACAATAGCGCTTGCTGGGAGGCAAACCAACTTTATTTTTGTTTTTTGCTTTTTAGGTTCTATTTTGCAATAAATATTTCATCTAGTCTCTAGTTAGATGTGGTTTTCTGTTTTAATTAGTGTTTGTGCCAAGTAAGACTTTTGGGATAGCTTACGGTAATAGTTGATTTGATCTTGCTGAAAAAATAGAAACTTATGCGCTCAGTCCCAGAATTTTTAAAAAACACAGGAGCGTTCAAAAATTCTGAATTTTTTACAGTAGATTGATATACAAATTGCTTAGGTCGTCCTAATGTGTCAGGATTTTTGGAGTTACAGAAGTATGTGAACTATCTAGATTACTACAGACTGTTCTGTTTTTGACAGATTCTATTTTTCGCGTGTTGTTTGCTTATTTTGATGCATCTATGGCTAGTATCGGGGGTATGATCCATGGAAAAGTTGGAATACAGTAGATACTACACCAATACAAATAAAGAATGAGTTCACAACAGTACCAAAAGTGGTGCTTTATTTTCTTATACTAACGGAGCTTATGAGATTTTCTGTTGAGTTTTGTGTTGTGAAGTTTTCAAGTTTTGGGTAAGGATTTGATGGACTATGGAATAAGGAGTGGAAAGAGCCTAAGCTTGGGGATGCCCAAGGCACCCCAAGGTAATATTCAAGGATACCAAGAGCCTAAGCTTGGGGATGCCCCGGAAGGCATCCCCTCTTTTGTCTTCGTCTATGGGTAACTTTACTTGATGCTATATTTTTATTCACCACATGATATGTGTTTTGCTTGGAGCGTCTTGTATGATTTGAGTCTTTGCTTTTTAGTTTGCCACAATCATCCTTTCTGTACACACCTTTTGAGAGAGACACGCATGAATCGTGATTTATTAAAATACTCTATGTGCTTCACTTATATCTCTTGAGCTAGGCAATTTTGCTCTAGTGCTTCACTTATATCTTTTTAGAGCACGGCGGTGGTTTTATTTTATAGAAATTGATGAACTCTCGTACTTCACTTATATTATTTTGAGAGTCTTTAGAAACAGCATGGTAATTTGCCTTGGTTATAAAATTAGTCCTAATATTATAGGCATCCAAGAGGGATATAGTAAAAACTTTCATATAAAGTGTATTGAATACTATGAGAAGTTTGATTCATTATGATCGTTTTGAGATATGAAGGTGGTGATATTAGAGTGATTCTAGTAGGTAGTTGTGAATTTCAGAAATACATGTGTTAAGGTTTGTGAGTCCCGTAGCATGCACGTATGATGAACCGTTATGTAACGAAGTTGGAGCATGAGATGTTTTTTGATTGTCTTCCTTATGAGTGGCGGTTGGGGACGAGCGATGGTATTTTCCTACCAATCTATCCCCCTAGGAGCATGCGCGTAGTACTTTGTTTCGATGAGTAATAGATTTTTGTAATAAGTATGTGAGTTCTTTATGACTAATGTTGAGTGCATGGATTATACACACTCTCACCCTTCCGGCATTGCTAGCCTCTCTTGTACCGCGCAACTTTCGCTGGTACCATACACCCACCTTACACCTTCCTCAAAATAGCCACCATACCTACCTATCATGGCATTTTGATAGCCATTACGAGATATATTGCCATGCAACTTTCCACCGTTCCGTT
The DNA here is from genome assembly GCF_018294505.1 of Triticum aestivum. NCBI lineage: Eukaryota > Viridiplantae > Streptophyta > Magnoliopsida > Poales > Poaceae > Triticum > Triticum aestivum. The sequence goes on from NC_057808.1 coordinate 127,354,973, forward strand.
TATCATGACACGCATCATCACTGTCATACTTCTTTGCATGATCATGTAGTTGACATCGTATTTTTTATACATGTCGCTCTTGATTCCTCGCACATCCCGGTACACCGTCGGAGGCATTCACATAGAGTCATATTTTGTTCTAGTATCGAGTTGTAATTTTTGAGTTGTAAGTAAATAGAAGTGTGATGATCTTCATTATTAGAGCATTGTCCCATGTGAGGAAATAAAAATAGAGAGAAAAGGCCAAAAAAAGAGAAGGCCCATAAAAAAGCGAGAAAAAGAGAGAGGGGACAATGTTACTATCCTTTTGCCACACTTGTGCTTCAAAGTAGCACCATGATCTTCATGATAGAGAGTCTCCTATATTGTCACTTTCATATACTAGTGGGAATTTTTCATTATAGAACTTGGCTTATATATTCCAACGATGGGCTTCCTCAAAATGCCCTAGGTCTTCATGAGCAAGCAAGTTGGATGCACACCCACTTAGTTTTCTTTTTGAGCTTTCATAAACTTATAGCTCTAGTGCATCCGTTGCATGGAAATCCCTACTCACTCACATTGATATCTATTGATGTGCACCTCCATAGCCCGTTCATACGCCTAGTTGATGTGAGACTATCTCCTTCTTCCCGTCTTCTCCACAACCACCTTCTATTCCACCTATAGTGCTATGTCCATCACTCACGCTCATGTATTGCGTGAAAGTTGAAAAGGTTTGAGAACATCAAAAGTATGAAACAATTGCTTGGCTTGTCATCGGGGTTGTGCATGATTTAAATATTTTGTGTGATGAAGATGGAGCACAGCCAGACTATATGATTTTGTAGGGATAAGCTTTCTTTGGCCATGTTATTTTGAGAAGACATAATTATTTTGTTAGTATGCTTGAAGTATTATTGTTTTTATGTCAATTTTAAACTTTTGCTTTGAATCATACAGATCTGAACATTCATGCCACAATAAAGAGAATTACATGGATAAATATGTTAGTAGCATTCCACATCAAAAATTCTATTTTATCATTTACCTACTCGAGGACGAGCAGGAATTAAGCTTGGGGATGCTTGATACGTCTCCAACGTATCTATAATTTTTGATTGTTCCATGCTATTATATTATCTGTTTTGGATGTTTTATATGCATTAATATGCTATTTTATATGATTTTTGGGACTAACCTATTAACCTAGAGCCCAGTGCCGGTTCCTGTTTATTTCCTTGTTTTAGAGTTTCGCAGAAAAGGAATACCAAACGGAGTCCAAACGGAATGAAACTTTCGCGATGATTTTTCTTGGACCAGAAGACATCCAGAGGGCTTGGAGTGCATGCCAAGAAAGCCATTAGGCGGCCAGAAGGTCAGGAGGCGCGCCCAGGGGGTAGGGCGCGCCCCCAGCCTTGTGGGCCCCTCGTGGCTCCACCGACCCATTTCTACTGCCTATATATTCTCAAAGATCCCAAAACATTCAAGGAGAGCCACAAAACCACTTTTGCACCGGCGCAACCTTCTGTACCCGTGAGATCCCATCTAGGGGTCTTTCCTGGTGTCCTCCCAGAGAGGGATTCGATCACAGAGGGCATCTACATCAACACCATTGCCTCTCCGATGAAGCGTGAGTAGTTTACCACAGACCTACGGGTCCATAGCTAGTAGCTAGATGGCTTCTTCTCTCTCTTTGATTCTCAATACAAAGTTCCCCTCGATGTTTTTGGAGATCTATTCGACGTAATACTCTTTTGTGGTGTGTTTGCCGAGATCCGATGAATTGTGGATTTATGATCAGCTTATCTATGAATATTATTTGAATCTCCTCTGAATTCTTATATGCATGATTTGATATCTTTGCAAGTCTCTTCGAACTATCGATTTGGTTTGGCCAACTAGATTGGTTTTTCTTGCAATGGGAGATGTGCTTAGCTTTGGGTTCAATCTTGCAGTGCTCGATCCTAGTGACAGAAGGGGAACTGACACGTATTGTATTGTTGCCATCGAGGATAGAAAGATGGGGTTTTCATCATATTTCTTGAGTTAATTCCTCTACGTCATGTCATCTTGCTTAAAAGCGTTACTCCGTTCTTTATGAACTTAATACTCTAGATGCATGCTGGATAGCAGTCGATGTGTGGAGTAATAGTACTAGATGCAGGCAGGAGTCGGTCTACTTGACACAGACGTGATGCCTATATTCATGATCATTGCCTTAGATATCGTCATAACTTTGTGCTTTTCTATCAATTGCTCGGCAGTAATTTGTTCACCCACCATAATATTTTCTATCTTGAGAGAAGCCTCTAGTGAAACCTATGGCCCCCGGGTCTACTTTCCATCATATAAGTTTCCGATTTATAATTTTTGTTTCCTATTTACTTACTTTGCAATATTTTACTTTCCATTCCATAAACCAATAATACCAAAAATATTACTTTACCATTTATCCATCTATATTATATCTCACTTTGCAAATAACCGTGAAGGGATTGACAACCCCTTTATCGCGTTGGGTGCAACTTGGTGTTTGTTTGTGCAGGTATTCGGTGGCTTGTGCATTGTCTCCTACTGGATTGATACCTTGGTTCTCAAAACTGAGGGAAATACTTACTCTACTTTGCTGCATCACGCTTTCCTATTCAAGGGAAAAACCAACGCAAGCTCAAGAGATAGCATAGACGAAGCTGACCAACAAGTGGATCAGCAACAACAGTAGGATGGGGCACATGAGTGGCTTCAATAGCTGCCGAGAAGCTCCGAAGGCAGCTAGTCTTGACGAACTGGTGCTTTAGCAGGCTCGGGGTAGATGGCTTCATGAGACATATCTACTTCAGGTAGAAAGACAACATGCTTCCATGCTGAAGCTTGATAGTTGACCGATGAGCGAAGCTTAATAAGCCGCATAATCCGTGGTGCGTAGAACTTCAGGCCAAACGGATCAATGCCTAAAGCTGCCAACTGCCTGATGAGGAAATTATGTGTATTGAAGCGGATGCCACTGAGAATGTAGAAGACTAATGTCTTCATGGTGCCTTCTAGATTCGTAGAGGAGGAGTGCCCTTTGATTGGCCATAGAGTATGCCTCACAATATGGTAAATGGTGTGGGGCAGGTACTCGAGGTCATTGATGAAAAAGTGTGTGGGGTACTCAACATCTGCAGGTAATGGCTTCATCATAGATATCATTTGGCTCATGTTGGGCTCTAGCTTCTGGAAAATGATTTCAAGTTCCTTTTCATAAAGCTGACAACCTGGATAATAAAGATCACCAAGAGTGGGCAGGGAAATGAGCTTGATGATATCCTGAGCTCTGGCTTCCTAATGCATGTCACCTGTCATCCATTGAAGGATCCATGTCTTTGGATCCCTATTGTAGCCTGATATGTGCAATGTGGCATAAAATTGGAGCAGAAGCTCTTCGTTCCAGTGCTCATTGTCAATGACAAAAGGAAGCATGCCAACATCACGGAAGTAGTCAAGGGCTTCTTCTAGGCATGGCAGTCCAGCGATGGCATCACAACAGAGGCACTTGTGTGGAAAGATTCTGTCTTGGTTGTATAGGATGAATGAGTAATAGCTTCGCTGTAGGTGACTCCAGAATCTATCTAGAGAGATTTGTGGCTTCTTGTAGGGGTTCTTGGCCTTGTCGAAGAAAGTGTTGTGCTCTCTAAAGCTTAACACACTGAATGAGCTCTGAGTGGTGACTGTACTGGGAAGCCTTGGCATTCTTGGCATGGGCTTTTGCATCTGAGGCCTTTACTCAATGCGATAGTCATATTGTGGCCCATGAGCTTCAAGAGGTGTAAGGACAGGCCACCTGATGCTTATCAGTTCTCCTTCACTATTGAAGGCCCTCTCCATGGTGTGAGGAACTGGTGCAGCAGCAGGAACATCTGAAGTAGATGGCTGAGCGTCTTTAGTGGCAGCATTGGCTCCAATCTGAAGTGTGGCTTCAGGCTGCGGAGTGGCTTCAGCCATGACAACGTCATTGGCTTCTATTTGGGTGGCATTAGCAGCAACACTGGCTTCATTTACTGGGGGGTCAGGCAAATTCACTTATGGAATCTCAACATTCTCAGCAGGGGGAATAACAACTTGTTCTTCTTCATTTTCTTCGGCTGATGCACTCGGAATATCTCCAGCCTCTTTGGCTTCAGACTCTTGAGAAGTATCTGAGGGGATGGCTTCAGGGAACAGTTGGTGTGCTACTGAGCTGGTGGTGTGGACATCCTCTTCAGGAATACTGGACATGGATACAGATGACCTTGGGCCTCTGCGAAGCCTTCGGAATGATGGCAACGCATGCGGTGATGGAGTAGTCTTCTCCATGTCTTCCGTTGTTGCTTGGGGGTCTCAAGCACTCGAGTAGTGACATGAGCCGGTGGCATGCACAAAATAACTTCATGGAGCGGGGAGTTGGGGTGTTGCTCTTCCCAGAATTCATCTTGGGCAATCGGCGTCGTGGGACTGCCAATGCTCACTTGCTCACTGCTCGTGGGAGCAGGCGATGATACCAGGTTCTGGGTCAGTAGTGGCAGTTGAGGAAGGACTTCATCATCATTTCTTTTTACATTGTTTTCATGACCAATGTCTTCAGCTGCGGTGTTGTCAACAGCTGGAATCTCAATACTGACATGATCCTCTGTGATAGCAGGTTCATGCACAACCATTCGACGCTCTTGGTGTGAGGAGGCAGGTAAGGCAACGGAAAGAGGCTTCACAAGCAACGAATCTTTAGGAGTAGATGGAGATGTTGGTTCTTGTGCCCTTCTTGAAGGCTTTGAAGACTTTGTCTTCTGCTTCTTCTGAGAGGGAGAGGCATTAGAAGCTTCTTGATGCTTGTGCTTCTTGGCTTCAGCTTTTTCTTGCTTGGTCCTCTTCCTTTTGGAAGCAACTGATGGAGCATTAGGCTTCAGACCAGTCATGCTAGCAGGGAATATGATCCTTTGACTTTCTTGCCTTGGAGCCTCAGCTTCGGGTACGACGGGCTTCTTCTTCTTGGCTGCCAGCTTGGGGACAATGCCTGGGCGCCCAAGGCCTTTTCTTTTCACGGCTTCATTGTGAGCCTGAACACAATTTTCTGCATAGTATTTGAGGCACTCTCTGGAGCCCTTGGCTTCATCACGACTCTTCTGAAACTCGGCTTTCAAATCAGCCAACATGAACTTGAATTTTTGAACATCAGAAACACAGAGCTTTGCCATGTGCTTCTTGAAGACTGCCTTCTCATGGTCAATTTTGTTTTTCTGCTGAATGACCTTCTGAGCAATAGCAAGTTCCTTGGCTATGCAGCCTTGGAATGTGACACTGATGTCAATGGGCAGCTGAAGATCATCAATGGTGAGAGAAGTGTCTTCAAACCATTCATCAATGAAGTTGCTCAATATATCAACATCAAACAGAGGCACGTCCTTGAAGATCTCAGCCTCCTGTTTTCTCTTATTCAGCAGCTCCAGGGCATCATCAGCGAGATCTTCATCATTGGTCAGATCTATAATGTCATCATCATTGCGCATGATGCTTCCTGGAGTAAGGCCTTGCCCTGAGATTTTCTTTGTCTTCGGAGAAGTCTGAGACAAGTCTTCAGAATGCACACTGGTTTCAGGAGGTGCAATTTTCAATGGCTTCACTCTTGAAGCTTTCGGTGCAGATGCAGGATTTGAATCCTTTGGCTTCTTTATAGGCTTTGAGGGCCTGAGAGCAGCAGTCTGTTCTTCCTCTTCAGGAGTGATGGCTCGTTTCCACGTCAGTATTTCCCTGAAGAGGAAGGGATGATGCAGTACAGCTTCAGTAGGTATTTCCTTCAGTTATGAAACCAAGGTTATCGAACCAGTAGGAGAACCAAGCAACACTATGTAAACGGTACCTGCACACAAAGAACAAATACTTGCAACCCAACGCGTAAGAGGGGTTGTCAATCCCTCCCGGGTAAAAGATAGATTGGTCTGTATGAGTTTTGATAAATAGATCTTGCGATAAAACAAAATAAAATAAATAAAGAAAAAGTGCAGCAAGGTATTTTTGGGTTTTTGGATTAATAAATCTGAAAATAAAAGCAAATAAAAATAGATCTCAAAGCAAATATGATAAAGAATAGACCTGGGGGATGTAAATTTCACTAGTGGCTTCTCTCGAGAAAAATAGCATACAGCGGGTAAACAAATTACTGTTGGGCAATTGATAGAACTTCAAATAATTGTGACGGTATCTAGGAAATTATCATTATATAGGCATCACGTCCAAGATTAGTAGACCGACTCCTGCCTACATCTACTACTATTACTCCACACATCGACCGTTATCCAGCATGCATCTAGTGTATTAAGTTCATGGAGAAATGGAGTAATGCAATAAGAACGATGACATGATGTAGACAAGATCTATTCATGTAGGAATAGACCCCATCTCGTTATCCTTAATAGCAACGAACAATACATGTCTTGATACCCCTTCTGTCACTGGAAAGAACACCGCACGACCGAACCCATCACAAAGAACCTCTTCCCATGGCAAGAAAAATTGATCTAGTTGGCCTAACTAAACCAAAGATTCGAAGAAGAAATACGAGGCTATAAGTAATCATGCATATAAGAGATCAAAACTCAAATAACTTTCATGGATAAAATAGATCTGATCATAAACTCAAAGTTCATCGGATCCCAACAAACACATCGCAAAAGAAGTTACATCAAATAGATCTCCAAGAGACCATTGTATTGAGAATCAAAAGAGAGAGAGAGAGAGAGAGAGAGAGAGAGAGAGAGAGAGAGAGGAAGCCATCTAGCTACTAACTATGGACCCGTAGGTCTACAATGAACTACTCATGCATCATCGGAGAGGCACCAATGAGGATGATGAACCCCTCCGTGATGGTGCCTAGATTGGATCTGGTGGTTCTAGAACTTGCGGCGGCTGGAATTGTGTTTCGTCAACTCCCCTAGGGTTTTTGGATTTTCAAGGTATTTATAGAGCAAAGAGGTGGTGCGGGAGGCAGTCGAGTTGGGCACAACCCACCAGGGCGCACCCAAGTGGGTTGTGCTCCCCTCGGAGCCCCCCCTGTGGTACTTCTTTGGCCCAAAACGTGTCTTCTCGTCCAGAAAAATTCTCCAAAAAGTTTCGCTGCGTTTGGACTCCGTTTGGTATTGATTTTCTATGAAGTAAAAAACAAGCAAAAAACAACAACTGGCACCGGGCACTATGTCAATAGGTTAGTCCCAAAAAATGATATAAAGTTCCTATAAAATGATTGTAGAACATCCAAAAATGATAATATAACAGCATGGAACAATAAAAATTATAGATACGTTGAAGACGTATCAGCATCCCAAGCTTAATTCCTGCTCGTCCTCGAGTAGGTAAATGATAAAAACATAATTTTTGATGTGGAATGCTGCCTAACATGTTCGTCACATATTCTTTTCTTTGTAATATGGACATATGGACTTTTATATGATTCAAAGCAATAGTCTAGTTTTGACATGAATATTTCAATACTCAAACATATCAACAATCAACCATGTCTTTCAAAATATCAATACTAAAGCAAGTTATCCCTAGCCTATCATGCTCAATCATTGATCCATTCATGAAACACACTCGCATATTAGCTACACCCAATGCTCAAGTACGATCATAATGCCCCATAGTTGGTGCTTTATAAGAGAAGTTGGAGACTCAAATAAAAATAAAAAATGCGTAAAGTAAAAAGAAAGGCCCTTCGCGGAGGGGAGTAGGGATTTGTAGAGGTGCCAGAGCTCAAAGCGGAAAATAGAGATAAAACATTTTGTGTGGCATGCTTTTCCTGTCAACGAAAATGACCGAGTAATTCCCAACACTTTCCATGCTAGATATATCATAGGCGGTTCAGAAACAGAAAATAAAGTTTATTACTTTTTCCACCATACTTTCACATTCCACGGCTAGCCGTATCCACGGGTGCCTTCCATACCAACACTTTCCAAGGAATTTATTTTTGACAATATAAAGTAAATTAATTTTTTATTTTGGGACTGGGCATCCCTAATAACTTTGCCGTACTCTTGTGCAATGACAAGTGAATAAACACTCATCTTGAGAATAACACATCTAGCATGGAAAATATTGGCCACCCCCTGCCGCTTCATGTGCGGTACGAGCACAAAAAATGGAAAATTATTTTGAAATTAGAGATGACACATACAAATTTGCTTAGAACGGCACGGGAATACCGCATATAGGTAGTTATGGTGGACTCATATGGCAAAACTGGTTTAAAGGGTTTTGGATGCACAAGTAGTAATCCCACTTAGTACAAGTGAAGGCTAGCAAAAAGATTGAGAAGCATCCAACCAAGAAACGAAAAATCACATAAGCGACCATTAAGCATAACTAACACCGAATAATGCACCATAAGTAGGATGTAATTTCATTGCACAACTATTGACTTTCGTGCTTGCATAGGGAATCACAAACCTTAACACCAACATTCTTACTAAAGCATAATTACTCATCAACATGAGTCACATATCACTATCAAAATATCGCAAAACTATTACAAAGAATCAAGTTTATTTTGTCTAGTGAGCTCCATGAAAGTTTTTATTATATCCCTCTTGAATATGTATCACTTTGGGACTAATTTCATATGTTTCTTTTGATAAGCTCAAACAAATCTTAGTGAAGAACATGAGCATACAAATTTTCTTCTCTCAAAATAATATAAGTAAAGCATGAGAGAATTTATTCAAATGCTTTACTAACTCTCAAATAAATCTAAGTGAAGCATGAGAGCATGTCTTAAAAAAAATTAAAGCACACCATGCTCAAAAAGATATAAGTGAAGCACTAGAGCAATTCCATAGCTCAAAAAATTTAAGTGAAGCATATAGAGCAATTCTAACAAGTCATAGCATAATTTTGGCTCTCTCAAATAGGTGTGTCCAGCCAGGATAGATGCACAAAAAAGTAAAACAAGCAAATACTCATATAATACAAGATGCCGCAAGCAGAACTCATGATATGTGACAAATAAAAATATAGCTCCGAGTACGATACCGATGATTGTTAGAAGAAAGAGGGGATGCCACTCGGTGCATCTGTCGGCGTTCTAGGAATGGGGGTCCCCAGACTTGCCTGCCAGCGGCCCACGGCGTGGCTCTGCGAGCGGGCCCGTACGGCCCATCTTCACCAACAAGCATTCAAGACCCTCGCGAGGGGCCAAGCCTCGCGAGGGGGACAACACAAGACCTCCTCGGGAGCGGTCTCACCAGGCTAGCTCGTGAGGGCAGAGAGATCAAGCAAGGCAAACCTCACGAGGTTCTCATGACGTGAGCCATGACGACCAAGGCCAAGCGGGCACCAGCGCGCACAGTGTCCTTGCTTCCTCTTTGGTGCCAAGGAGGCAAGCGCAGGCGAGCAGTACCGAGGCGTCAAGCAAAGGTTTCCATATCGGTGCAACGAGACCAAGACCAGCAGGACGGCAAGACGGAGGTCACCGTGGAGCCCAAGGCGGCGTCACCACCAGAGCCTTTGGCAGGCGAAGACCACCTTTAGTCAGGATAGCTTGTACTAGCTATCCCCTTTCGAATTGGCCATTTTTGGCTCCCTTCCCGCTCAATATTTGGGAAGAGGACCAGGGCCTCTATAAATAGGGCTAGCCACCATAGTAGGAGGCATCTCGTCTCGAACTCATCCAGTTCATCCTCACACCCACCAAGCACCAGAACACCTCACACAGGAGGCTGTTCTTCCCCTTGTACTGTTCATCCTTAGCCCGAGAGGCAATCCACCACACCACACTGGAGTAGGGTATTACACGACAACGGTGACCCAAACCAGTATAAATCTTGTGTCTCTTGTGTTGCGAGTTCGTCGAGCTAAGCTTAGAGATCCCGGTGAGGCCGAGGGCGTGATTTGGTAGGGGGAGATCTTCGTGCGCACCCCAGTGTTCGAACCTTGAGGGTTTTGCCGGAACCCGAGATCCGACATTTGGCGCGCCAGGTAGGGGTGCGCCGGAGCTCTTCTTCCGCGAGTTGATCCGCTCGTTGATCCACCGATACTCCACAGCTCCGATGTCTGGCGACTCAAGGACCAACGCCGACCGCTGGGCAGCCTGGCCAACCCGGGTGCCGCCGCCCGCCCAAGAAGACCTCAACCCCGCACCCCAAGCAGCACGCGCACCACCAAACACTGCGGGGCGTGGGCGGCGTGGTCACCCGCCGTCCACCCTTACTCCACGACAAGTGCGGGCAGCCGCAAGGGCCTCAAGCCACGCTGCGGCCACAGCGCCGCACACCCGACGGGAGCAAGCAAACATGAGGGCCGCGCTCACGGTGGCTCAGGAGCTGTTGCGATGCCGGTTAATGGAGAGCGGCCGGGGTGCATTACTGGAGCGCGTCGCTGAGCTCCTGGATGCCGCGGCCTCAGGAGCACCACCCTTCTGCTCTCTGCTCACACCTCAAGCTGCGGCCGGGTCGCATGGCGGGCCTCGCCATGCCCGTGTGCCCACGGGCGCACCACTAGGCTTCATTGACACTGGCGCAACCAACGGAGCCGGACGCCCGCTCGCACCCGCGCCAACTCCGGTGGGCGTGGGCACAAGCGCTACCACCTACAGCCCCGGCGGGATGCAACCCTACCATCCTCAAAGTGGCGGGCTGGGCCGGGCGACATTGAGCGTGGGGCACTACGGCGAGGTCTTTGAGGCGACGGCCTTGGAGGCCTACGTGCCCCGCATGGTGGACTATGAGTACATGCTGGAAGACGACCCTGGCTCGTTCCTCGAGCCAAGCTGGGAGGAGGGGGCGCTAGAAGCTAGCACCTTTCAGGAGCCCTCCGGAAGCCTCACCAACCGCGCCGGCGACAACAGCTATAGGGTACCACTAATTTCTCAGGAGCAGGCTTACGCTAACCATGGGACGCAGGAGGACCAAGTTGCAGCAGTGGATGGCGGCCCCAGCTCTTCGGCCTCCCTCCCGCCAGGGGGGCGTGCTGAGGGCTGCAGGAGAGGGGCCGGGAGCAAGGCCCCTCCCCGCGCCGCATGGAGCAAGGCGTCCCCCGGAGGTAGGCCCTCTACCGGGGAGATGCCCCAGAGCCTTCCCTCGGCAGAGGACCCGTGGTCGCCGAGGGGGCCGCTGGCGTCCCCTTTGCCCCTTGGTGTCGTCCTGGTTTCCGGACGCCCCCAACGGTGGTCGAGGGCGGCGCAAGGCGGGGCCCTCATTTGGCGATATGAAGGCTCATGCCTGTGAAGCTCTCCGCTCGTGACACTCTCACGTAATAATGAGTGGGGTTGTACATGCCCCGGAGTCTCAGGAGTGCCGCCCTCAGGCCTCGGGGCTCCCTCCCACATCCTAGTGGCAGCACTTAGCTCTGCGCTGGTGAGAAGACAAGAAGACTAGACTAGGCGCCAGACACGGCCATTTGCTTTGGATCTCTTTTCTGTAGCCCTACCTTCTGGATTTGGATTTAAGTTGAAGTTGAATTTTCATTGACGTGCGCGGGGGGGGGGGGGGGTGCCTTTTCTCGTTCGTGCGGTTTCTTGCCATCTGGTTCTTGCCTTAATTCGGAGTTCGCGCCTGTTGCTTCCCCCTCGCGAGCGGGGCTAGGCCAGGCGTACATGCACCACGCGCATGTCGCGCCACGGCTGGCGCTTGCTTCTCACGAGGCCCCCTTGGGCAGATCGGCAGGCCCCTCAAGAGCTACTCAGGAACTCGCAACCTCACGAGCCGGCTTGGGACTCGTCCAGGCTAAGGTAAACCGCAACAGCAAACTTGCCCCAAGATACGTGAGTTCATGAAGACACGTATTGAACCTGGCCTAAAAAGATAGAGGCAGTAGTATATTTACATGAGGGGCTTCCCCTCCAAAAATGCTCTTACAATCTCTAGGGCCGCGCCCGAGCTTCTGCGTGCAGGACAAACAGCTGGGAAACACGGGATCAGTCAGACATGTCGCTTGCCGCGTCCCCCGGGTCGCCCTCAGACGCGTCGCTAGCATCGCTGCCACCGTCACTAGCATCACCACCACCTCCACCGGCACCGCCATCACCATCGTCGACCACGCCGCCTTCATCTGCCGTGACCACCACCGCGTCGTCCTCGGAAGTGAAGGCCCTGACCAGCGCGTCCACATTGTCCTCCACCCACCGCGCCAGGTCGCCCCGGATGGCCTTCGGAACTGGAGCAATGGCGGCGTCAAAGTCAAAGTCCTGGTAGGTGTTCTGGAGATGGCTGAAGACACGAGAGAATGCGCGCCCCAGCAGGCCGCGGCTCCTCTCTTCAACAAGCAGGCGAGCTCTCTCGGAGTGATTCTCCAGATGCGTCACCACGTCGGTGAATAAGCAGAGGTGACTGGCGTAGTCGACCACGCGGGGATGAGGGGCATTCTCATCGCAGATGTGGCCCAGGGAAATATTGGCCCTGTTCCTGAGGCCCTGGGGCATGGGGGCGTGCACGCACTCCAGCGTCCGCCGCTGAAGCACTTCCTCCCTGTTCTGCCGCGCGACGGACTCGGCGTCGGTGACCCACTGCTGAAGAGGGAGCAGCTCGGCGCGGGCGGAGGCCAGTTCGGCCTGCGCCGAGACCAGGGCGGCTGCGGCGGCCTCCTCGCGCAGCTCCACCTCATTTAACCTGGACTTGAGGGCAGAAGTCCTACCTGCAGCCTCAGCTTCCGCGAAGTCCAACTTCAGGTCGTACCTACTCTCAAGATCCGCGCGAGCCTCGGCCACCCGGCGATCGACCTTCTCCTGGGCCCTGGCCTCGCGCGCGCCAATGGCATCTTCTGCTTGGGCAACTTGACGCTCCCTCGTCTCCATTCGCTCGAGCTCAAGGCTGTGCTCCATGGCTTCCAGCGCCAACGCCTCCTCGCGCTTCCAGATCTCTTCCTCTTTGGCGGGCGTCCCCCTCATCGACGCAAGGGCGGCTCTGCGCACCTCCACTTGCTGCTCCAAGGAGGCGCTCCAGGCTTGGAGCTCCCACGCGCGCTTCTCCGCAGCCTCGCGACGGCGGTCAGCTTCCCGGGCCTCTTCCTGGGCTCGGGAGCAGGCCTCACGCGAGGCTGCGTGAGAAACCTCGGCCTTCGCGTTATCAAGCTCGCACTAGTGGCGCCCGAGGTTGATAGCCACCTTCAGCTTATGCCGCTCCTCCGCCAACCGAAGACCCTCGGCCATAAGGCGCGCGTCCACATCCACGAGTTCTTCACCAAGCCGGTTCATCGCGCCCATCGCCTCCTGAAAGAGCTCGTGGTGGACGATGCTCCTTTCGTGCGCCGATTTGAGCATGTCGCTGACTCCGTCCTCTGCCGCGGGGGTCGCAGATGGGGCCCGAAGTGGCTCGCCCCCTTTCAGCAGGGGGTTGGGGGCTGGTGCCCACCCAATTGCCGGCCAGGCCTCGCGAGGGGCCCGGACGAGTGGAGGCCTGCTGCTTGAAGAGGAGCCCAAGACCGAAGCCACCCAGCCGCCGTCCACGACCAGGGGAGGAACCCTTGGCATGCTTGCTGTATTCCAAGCAAGGCCGCGAAGGAGAGACGGCGAGGGCGCGAGCTTAAGACGCCTTGTTGACGGGTTGGCTTCCCCGGTTGACCCCGCGCCGTGGGCAGCGTGCGGGCTCGCAGCACTCAAGTCTAACAGGGAAAACGAGGCAAGAGGAGGTTGTTTCTTAGGAGATTCCGGGGCCTTGGTGGGAGGGATCCTGAAGAGTCATCGTCAGGAAGGGAAGCAGCACTCGAAGACTCACGAAGATAAGGTACTTACTCGTCAATGGCGATGTACTTCCTCCGCTTTAACGGCCCGAAGGTGCCGATGCCGTGGCTTGGGGACCCCTTCCTCTTGCGGAGCTCCTCAAAGTCCACACAAAGACGGCCGAAGCGTTGGACATGGCGGCCAACACGAGGCGCAACTGGAGAAGCGCTCGAAGGGATAACCTCAGGGGCGCCAAGCTGAGGAGAGCTGCCGGGCTCCGCCTCGCAGCGACCTGCCGAGGCCTCAGGAGCTTCGGCCTCGCGAACCCTAGGCGGCATCAGCACCTCGACACCCGCACCATCGGCCTCCAGCGGTGCTCGCCCCCCTGCATCCACACTTGGGGCGAGCTCGACAATAGCAGCAAGGAGGGGAACCACGTCGACGGGGTTCTAACAGGGCCCCACCAGGCCGATGATACGTCTCCAACGTATCTATAATTTTTGATTGCTTCATGCTATATTATATTCTGTTTTTCATGATTAATGGGCTTTGTTATACACTTTTATATTATTTTTGGGACTAACCTATTAACCAGAGGCCCAACCCAAATTGCTGTTTTTTTGCCTATTTCAGAGTTTCGCAGAAAAAGAATATCAAACGGAGTCCAAACGGAATGAAACCTTCGGGAACGTGATTTTCGGAACAAACGTGATCCAGAGGACTTGGACCCTACGTCAATAAAGCAACCAGGAGGGCACGAGGTAGGGGGGCGCACCTACCCCCCTGGGCACGCCCTTCACCCTCGTGGGGCCCACGTTGCTCCACCGACATACTTCTTCCTCCTATATATACCTACGTACCCCCAAACCAACAGAAGCATCCACAAAAACCTAATTCCACCACCGCAACCTTTTGTACCCGTGAGATCCCATCTTGGGGCCTTTTCCGGCGTCCTGCCGGAGGGGGCATTGATCACGGAGGGCTTCTACATCAACACCATAGCCTCTCCGATGATGTGTGAGTAGTTTACCTCAGACCTTCGGGTCCATAGTTATTAGCTAGATGGCTTCTTCTCTCTCTTTGGATCTCAATACCAAGTTCTCCATGATTCTCGTGGAGATCTATTCGATGTAATCTTCTTTTGCGGTGTGTTTGTTGAGACCGATGAATTGTGGGTTTATGATCAAGTTTATCTATGAACAATATTTGAATCTTCTCTGAATTATTTTATGTATGATTGGTTATCTTTGCCAGTCTCTTCGAATTATCAGTTTGGTTTGGCGTACTAGATTGATCTTTCTTGCAATGGGAGAAGTGCTTAGCTTTGGGTTCAATCTTGCGGTGTCCTTTCCCAGTGATAGTAGGGGCAGCAAGGCACGTATTGTATTGTTGCCATCGAGGATAACAAGATGGGGTTTATATGATACTGCATGAGTTTATCCCTCTACATCATGTCATCTTACTTAAAGCGTTACTATGTTCTTTTGAACTTAATACTCTAGATGCATGCTGGATAGCGGTGGATGTGTGGAGTAATAGTAGTAGATGCAGGCAGGAGTAGGTCTACTTGTCGCGGACGTGATGCCTATATACATGATCATACCTAGATATTCTCATAACTATGCTCAATTCTATCAATTGCTCAACAGTAATTTGTTCACCCACCATAATACTTATGCTCTCGAGGGAAGCCACTAGTGAAACCTATGGCCCCCGGGTCTATTTTCCATCATATTAATCTTGCAACACTTAGCTATTTTTATTGATTTTATTTTACTTTGCATCTTTATTATAAAAATACCGAAAATATTATCTTATCATATCTATCAGATATCACTTTCGTAAGTGACCGTGAATGGATTGACAACCCCTTTATTGCGTTGGTTGCGAGGTTTTTATTTGTTTGTGTAGGTGCGAGGGACTTGATCGTGGCCTCCTACTGGATTGATACCTTGGTTCTCAAAAACCGAGGGAAATACTTACGCTACTTTACTGCATCACCCTTTCCTCTTCAAGGGAAAACCAACGCAGTGCTCAAGAGGTAGTAAGATGGATTTCTGGCAGCGTTGCCGGGGAGTCTACGCAAAAGCCAACATACCAAGTACCCATCACAAACTCTTATCTCCCGCATTACATTATTTGCCATTTGCCTCTCGTTTTCCTCTCCCCCACTTCACCCTTGTCGTTTTATTCGCCCTCTCTTTTCCGTTCGCCTCTTTTTCTTTGCTCGCTTCTCGTTTGCTCGTGTGTTGGATTGCTTGCTTTACCAATACCAACAACAATGATTTTCTTAGCACACCGATTGCTCCTCTTACCAATACTAGATCTTGTGAAATTAATGCTGCTTTGTTGAATCTTGTCATGAAAGATCAATTCGCCGGCCTTCCTAGTGAAGATGCCGCTACCCATCTAAATAGCTTCGTTGATTTGTGTGATATGCAAAAGAAGAAATATGTGGACAATGATATTGTTAAATTGAAGCTATTTCCTTTTCGCTTAGAGATCGTGCTAAAGCTTGGTTTTTGTCTTTGCCTAAAAATAGTATTGATTCTTGGAATAAGTGCAAAGATGCTTTTATCTCTAAGTATTTTCCTCCCGCTAAGATCATCTCTCTTAGAAACGATATTATGAATTTTAAGCAACTTGATCATGAACATGTTGCACAAGCTTGGGAGAGGATGAAATTAATGATACGTAATTGCCCTACACATGGTTTCAATTTGTGGATGATTATACAAATTTTTTTATGCCGGATTGAATTTTGCTTCTAGAAATCTTTTAGATTCGGCCATGGGAGGCACTTTTATGGAAATCACTTTAGGAGAAGCTACTAAACTCCTAGATAATATTATGGTTAATTATTCTCAATGGCACACTGAAAGATCTACTAATAAAAAAGTGCATGCGATAGAAGAAATTAATGTTTTGAGTGGAAAGATGGATGAACTTATGAAATTATTTGCTACTAAGAGTGTTTCTTCTGATCCTAATGATATGCCTTTGTCTACTTTGATTGAGAATAATAATGAATCTATGGATGTGAATTTTGTTGGTAGGAATAATTTTGGTAACAATGCGTATAGAGGAAACTTTAATCCTAGGCCGTATCCTAGTAATTCCTCTAATAATTATGGTAATTCCTACAACAATGCTTATGGAAATTTTAACAAGATGCCCTCTGAATTTGAGACTAGTGTTAAGGAGTTTATGAATTCACAAAAGAATTTCAATGCTTTGCTTGAAGAAAAATTGCTTAAGGTTGATGAATTGGCTAGGAACGTTGATAGAATTTCTCTTGTTGTTGATTCTTTGAAACTGAGATCTATTCCACCTAAGCATGATATCAATGAGTCTCTCAAAGCCATGAGAACTTCCATTGATGAGTGCAAAGAAAGAACCGCTAGGATGCGTGCTAAGAAAGATTGCTTTATGAAAGCGTGTTCTTCTAGTTTCTATGAAAATAAAGATGAAGATCTAAAAGTTATTGATGTGTCCCCTATTAAATCTTTGTTTTCCAATATGAATCTTGATAATTATGGGACGGAATATGATCCACCTTTACCTAGAAGGCGTTCGAAAAATTCGGAGTTGTTAGATCTTGATGCTAAAATTGGTAAAAGTGGGATTGAAGAGATCAAAACTCTAGATATTAATGAACCCACTATTTTGGATTTCAAGGAATTTAATTATGATAATTGCTCTTTGATAGATTGTATTTCCTTGTTGCAATCCGTGCTAAATTCTCCTCATGCTTATAGTCAAAATAAAGCTTTTACTAAACATATCGTTGATGCTTTGATGCAATCTTATGAAGAAAAACTTGAGTTGGAAGTTTCTATCCCTAGAAAACTTTATGATGAGTGGGAACCGACTATTAAAATTAAAATTAAAGATCATGAATGCTATGCTTTGTGTGATTTGGGTGCTAGTGTTTCCACGATTCCAAAAACTTTGTGCGATTTTCTAGGTTTTCGTGATTTTGATGATTGCTCTTTAAACTTGCACCTTGCGGATTCCACCATTAAGAAACCTATGGGAAGAATTAATGATGTTCTTATTGTTGCAAATAGGAACTATGTGCCCGTAGATTTTATTGTTCTTGACATAGATTGCAATCCTTCATGTCCTATTATTCTTGGTAGACCTTTCCTTAGAACGATTGGTGCAATTATTGATATGAAGGAAGGAAATATTAGATTCCAATTTCCGTTAAAGAAAGGCGTGGAACACTTTCCTAGAAATAAAATTAAACTACCATATGAATCTATTATGAGAGCCACTTATGGATTGCCTACCAAAGATGGCAATGCCTAGATCTATCCTTGCTTTTATGCCTAGCTAGGGGCGTTAAACGATAGCGCTTGTTGGGAGGCAACCCAATTTTATTTTTAGTTTTTTTTGCTTTTTGCTTCTGTTTAGGAATAAATCTTTGATCTAGCCTCTGATTAGATTTGTTTTTATGTTTTAATTAGTGTTTGTGCCAAGTTAAACGTATAGGAACTTCTTGGATGATAGTTATTTGATCTTGCTGAAAATTCCAGAAACTTTCTGTTCACGAAAATAATTGTTAAAAATCACCAGAATGTGATAAAATATTGATTCCAATTGCCGCTGATAAATAAACAAATTGTCTAGGTCGTCCTATTTTGGCTGAAGTTTTGGAGTTCCAGAAGTTTGCATTAGTTACAGATTACTACAGACTGTTCTGTTTTTGACAGATTCTGTTTTCGTGTGTTGTTTGCTTATTTTGATGAATCTATGGCTAGTAAAATAGTTTATAAACCATAGAGAAGTTGGAATACAGTAGGTTTAACACCAGTATAAATAAAGAGTGAATTCATTACAGTACCTTGAAGTGGTGTTTTGTTTTCTTTCGCTAACGGAGCTCACGAGATTTTCTGTTAAGTTTTGTGTTGTGAAGTTTTCAAGTTTTGGGTAAAAGATTTGATGGATTATGGAACAAGGAGTGGAAAGAGCCTAAGATTGGGGATGCCCATGGCACCCCAAGATAATCTAAGGACACCAAAAAGCCAAATCTTCGGGATGCCCCGGAAGGCATCCCCTCTTTCGTCTACTTCCATCGGTAACTTTACTTGGAGCTATATTTTTATTCACCACATGATATGTGTTTTGCTTGGAGCGTCTTGTATGATTTGAGTATTTGCTTTTTAGTTTACCACAATCATCTTTTCTGTACACACCTTTTGAGAGAGACACACATGATTCGGAATTTATTAGAATACTCTATGCGCTTCACTTATATCTTTTGAGCCATATAGTTTTTGCTGTAGTGCTTCACTTATATCTTTTAGAGCACGGCGGTGGATTTGTTTTATAGAAACTATTATTCTCTCATGCTTCACTTATATTATTTTGAGAGTCTTAAACAGCATGGTAATTTGCTTAAGTAGGAAATTAATCCTAATACGCTAAGTATTCAAGACTAGTAAAAAACTTTCTTATGAGTGTGCTGAATACTAAGAGAAGTTTGATGATTGATGATTGTTTTGAGATATGAAGGTAGTGATATTAAAGTTGTGCTAGTTGAGTAGTTGTGAAATTGAGAAATACTTGTGTTGAAGTTTTCAAGTCCCGTAGCATGCACGTATGGTAAACATTATGTAACAAATTTGAAACATGAGGTGTTCTTTGATTGTCTTCCTTATGAGTGGCGGTCGGGGACGAGCGATGGTCTTTTCCTACCAATCTATCCCCCTAGGAGCATGCGCGTAGTGCTTGGTTTTTGATGACTTGTAGATTTTTGCAATAAGTATGTGAGTTCTTTATGACTAATGTTGAGTCCATCGATTATACGCACTTTTACCCTTCCATCATTGCTAGCCTCTTCGGTACCGTGCATTGCCCGTTCTCACATTGAGAGTTGGAGCAATCTTCGCCGGTGCATCCAAACCCCGTGATATGATACACTCTTTCACACATAAACCTCCTTATATCTTCCTCAAAACAGCCACCATACCTACCTATTATGGCATTTCCATAGCCATTCCGAGATATATTGCCATGCAACTTTCCACCGTTCCGTTTATCATGACACGTTCATCATTGTCATATTGCTTTGCATGATCATGTAGTTGACATCGTATTTGTGGCAAAGCCACCGTTCATAATTTTTCATACATGTCACTCTTGATTCATTGCTATCCCGGTATACTGCCGGAGGCATTCATAGAGTCATACTTTGTTCTAGTATCGAGTTGTAATCATTGAGTTGTAAATAAATAGAAGTGTGATGATCATCATTCATAGAGCATTGTCCCCAAAAAAAGGAAGGCCAAATAAAAAAAGGAAGGCCCAAAAAAAAAGAAAATAAAAAGGGACAATGCTACTATCCTTTTTTTCCACACTTGTGCTTCAAAGTAGCACCATGATTTTCATGATAGAGAGTCTCTTGTTTTGTCACTTTCATATAGTAGTGGGAATTTTTCATTATAGAAGTTGGCTTGTATATTCCAACAATGGGCTTCCTCAAATGCCCTAGGCTTCGTGAGCAAGCAAGTTGGATGCACCCCCACTTAGTTTCTTTTGTTGAGCTTTCATGCATTTATAGCTCTAGTGCATCCGTTGCATGGCAATCTCTACTCCTTGCATTAACATCAATCGATGGGCATCTCTATAGCCCGTTGATTAGCCGCGTTGATGTGAGACTTTCTCCTTTTTTGTCTTCTCCACATAACCCCCATCATTATATTCTATTCCACCCATAGTGCTATATCCATGGCTCACGCTCATGTATTGTGTGAAGGTTGAAAAAGTTCGAGATTACTAAAGTATGAAACAATTGCTTGGCTTGTCATCGGGGTTGTGCATGATGAGAGCATTCTTGTGTGACGAAAATGGAGCATGACTAAACTATATGATTTTGTAGGGATGAACTTTCTTTGGCCATGTTATTTTGAGAAGACATAATTGCTTAGTTAGTATGCTTGAAGTATTATTGCTTTTATGTCAACATTAAACTTTTGTCTTGAATCTTTCGGATTTGAATATTCATACCACAATTAAGAGGGTTACATTAAAATTATTATGCCAAGTAGCATTCCGCATCAAAAATTCTGTTTTTATCATTTACCTACTCGAGGACGAGCAGGAATTAAGCTTGGGGATGCTTGATACGTCTCCAACGTATCTATAATTTTTGATTGCTTCATGCTAAATTATATTCTGTTTTGGATGATTAATGGGCTTTGTTATACACTTCTATATTATTTTTGGGACTAACCTATTAACCGGAGGCCCAGCCCAAATTGCTGTTTTTTTTGCCTATTTCAGAGTTTCGCAGAAAAAGAATATCAAACGAAGTCCAAACGGAATGAAACCTTCGGGAATGTGATTGTCGGAACAAACATGATCCAGAGGACTTGGACCCTACGTCCAGAAAGAAACCAGGAGGGCACGAGGTAGGGGGCGCGCCTACCCCCCTGGGGGCGCCCTCCACCCTCGTGGGGCCCACGTTGCTCCACCGACGTACTTCTTCCTCCTATATATACCTACGTACCCCCAAACCAACAGAAGCATCCACAAAAACCTAATTTCACCGCCGCAACCTTCTGTACCCGTGAGATCCCATCTTGGGGCCTTCTCCGGCATCCTGTCGGAGGGGGCATTGATCACGGAGGGCTTCTACATCAACACCATAGCCTCTCCGATGATGTGTGAGTAGTTTACCTCAGACCTTCGGGTCCAAGTTATTAGCTAGATGGCTTCTTCTCTCTCTTTGGATCTCAATACAAAGTTCTCCACGATTCTCGTGGAGATCTATTCGATGTAATCTTCTTTTGCGGTGTGTTTGTTGAGACCGATGAATTGTGGGTTTATGATCAAGTTTATCTATGAACAATATTTGAATCTTCTCTGAATTCTTTTATGTATGATTGGTTATCTTTGCAAGTCTCTTCGAATTATCAGTTTGGTTTGGCCTACTAGATTGATCTTTTCTTGCAATGGGAGAAGTGCTTAGCTTTGGGTTCAATCTTGCGGTGTCCTTTCCTAGTGACAGTAGGGGCAGCAAGGCACGTATTGTATTGTTGCCATCGAGGATAACAAGATGGGGTTTATATCATATTGCATGAGTTTATCCCTCTACATCATGTCATCTTACTTAAAGCGTTACTCTGTTCTTTTGAGCTTAATACTCTAGATGCATGCTGGATAGCGATCGATGTGTGGAGTAACAGTAGTAGATGCAGGCAGGAGTCGCTCTACTTGTCGCGGACGTGATGCATATATACATGATCATACCTAGATATTCTCATAACTATGCTCAGTTCTATCAATTGATCAACAGTAATTTGTTCACCCACCGTAATACTTATGCTCTCGAGAAAAGCCACTAGTGAAACCTATGGCCCCCGGGTCTATTTTCCATCATATTAATCTTCCAACACTTAGCTATTTTTATTGCCTTTTATTTTACTTTGCATCTTTATTATAAAAATACCGAAAATATTATCTTATCATATCTATCAGATCTCACTTTCGTAAGTGACCGTGAAGGGATTGACAACCCCTTTATTGCGTTGGTTGCGAGGTTTTTATTTGTTTGTGTAGGTGCGAGGGACTTGAGCATGGCCTCCTACTGGATTGATACCTTGGTTCTCAAAAACTGAGGGAAATACTTACACTACTTTACTGCATCACCCTTTCCTCTTCAAGGGAAAACCAACGCAGTGCTCAAGAGGTAGCAGCCGACTAGACGCAGCCCCCACTCATCGAAGGAGGGCATATGCTCCACAAATTCCGCCTTGTTCAAGCAGCGGTACAGCAGACAACTCTTCCCTGGCATATCGTTTGGCAACGGGACCCTCGTTAGGACCTCGAGCACCATTCGCCGCGCCTCAAGGGGGAGCCCAGACTCCTGAAGTCTCATGTGGTCCTTTCTGCTGAGCAAGGCCCACATTGGTCGAGAATGGCGCTGAAGCGGAGCGACTCGGCACCGGACGAACTCCTTCACCACCATAGGCGCAGTCACGCCAAGGTCTTTCAGCCCCTTCAGCCTGAGCCAGACGGAGACAAGGCGCGAATCGGCGAGCCTTTGATGGCACCAACCGGAGTTGGGAATGGCGGGCGCCGATGGAGAATGGAGCAGAGGGCTGAGCACTCCGACATCAAGAAATACCCACCGTGTCCGAAACTCGCTCGTGGATGGTGGAACCTCGAAGTCAATCCCCGTGCCGGCCGTCGCCACCACGGCCTGGAAGCTCAGGCACCCCGAGCTCTGCCGGGGATCAATCAGGTGCAACGAGAAGAAGTGGCGGAGAAGGTCCACGGAAGGAGCAATGCCCATCATGGCCTCGTAAACAAAGGCGAAGACGGCAAGAAGGGTCACGGATTGGGGATCAAGGTGCAGCATGTGGATCTGATAATGAGCAAACACTGCGTTGAAGAAGGCGGAGAAAGGAGGAACCAGGCCAGCCCAAAGGGCGTCGATGAAGAATGCGACCTCGGTGGCTGTCCTGTCGATGCGAGCTCGAGACGCAGGCCAGGCCACCGTCCCTCCCCACTCATTGAAGCTGGAGGCGAGCATGGGACGCACCTTATCCATGGCTGCTTGGTTGAGCACCAGCGACCTGCCAACGACAGGCTCAATGGCCGGACGTAGTTCGGCGGAGGACAGGGGCTTCTTCCCTTTCTCCGACTGATCTGATGCCATGGCGATGGGAGGACCGAGATCATATCGGATTGGGAGAAGGCGCTAAGCTTCGAGGAAGCGGAAGAATTGGGGAGTGCGCCACAACGACGGGAGGGAAACCGTGTAGACCGTGGTGGCCGCCTAGCCAGGCGGGTATCAAGGCAGCGTGGGGAAGTGGAGATGCCCATGTCCAATCAACCGCCACGCGTCGACCAAGGCCGCAGGCTGTCGGGGCCCACGGCGCTCCGCACTTGCCCTTTGGCTTCGCCTCGAAGCCAAGTCTGAGCGCAGCTTGGGCCCGGGGGCTACTGTCGGAGTTCTGTGAACGGGGGTCCCCAGAATTGCCTGCCTGCAGCCCACGGCGTGGCTCTGCGAGCGGGCCCATACGGCCCATCTTCACCAACAAGTATTCAAGACCCTCGCGAGGGGCCAAGCCTCGCGAGGGGAACGACACAAGACCTCCTCAGGAGCGGTCTCACCAGGCTGGCTCGCGAGGGACGGAGAGATCAAGGCAAGGCAAATCTCACGAGGTTCTCATGACGTGAGCCATGACAACCAAGGCCAGGCGGGCGCCAGCGTGCACAGTGTCCTTGCTTCCTCTTTGGTGCTAAGGAGGCAAGCGCAGGCGAGGAGTACCGAGGCATCAAGCAAAGGTTTCCATATCGGTGCAACGAGACCAAGATCAACAGGACAACAAGAAGGAGGTCACCGTGGAGCCCAAGGCGGCGTCAGCACCAGAGCCTTTGGCAGGCGAAGACCACCTTTAGTCAGGATAGCTTGTACTAGCTGTCCCTTTCGAATTGGCCGTTGTTGGCTCCCTTCCCGCTCTATATTTGGGAAGAGGAAGAGGGCCTCTATAAATAGGGCTAGCCACCATAGTAGGAGGCATCTCGTCTCGAACTCATCCAGTTCATCCTCACACCCACCAAGCACCATAACACCTCACCACAGGAGGCTGTTATTCCCCTTGTACTGTTCATCCTCAGCCCGAGAGGCAATCCACCACACCACACTGGAGTAGGGTATTACACCACAATGGTGGCCCGAACCAGTATAAATCTTGTGTCTCTTGTGTTGCGAGTTCGTCGAGCTAGGCTTAGAGATCCCGGTGAGGCTGAGGGCGTGATTCGGTAGGGGAAGTTGTCATCATTGACGTAGAGTCCTTCGTCTTCACACCACTCCAGAACACTCGTACCAACCCCGTCTACTATAGCGTAGCATTTAAAACTAAACAACGCCCCGAGCTTGGTAGCAGGGTGATGGGTTCCTACCTCATGCATACTACTCAATTACAATAATTCTATACACTACTGGAGGGAATATGAATGGTTACACTAAATGCAATAAAAACATAGGTATGAATGACATGGTCAAAGTGAACTTGCCTGGTAAGTTGATGAAGATAATAGCACTCTCGGGATAACTTGGTACTATCACTCACTCCAATGTAAATCTGTTAAGTCAAACAGAGCATTCACATAAGCAAAACACTCTAGCAATCAATTATATCTATCATATTAACACTCAATCAAAAAAATAAAAGAAACAAAGAAATCCATAAGAAAACTAAATAGAAATCAAGGAAAAACTATAGAGTTTTTACTACAACCAACAAAAAACGGTTTTTGACCTAATTAGACTTAACAACAAATAAAATACTAAACTAATAAAATAACAGAAAAGAAATATGTTTTCATTAGAATAACATAAATATTTTTTCATAAACTTTTAGTAGCAAAAGGAAACAAATAAAAAGCTTTTATCAAACTCTAACTATGACCTATACAAGTTTTCTTACAAAACTAAAGAAAATAACCTTTTTTAAATAAGAACAAAATTGTCTACTGCTAAATAATAGAAACAAAACTAAATTTGTCAAAAGTGACAATTTTTTTTAATTAAAAACATTTTAAAGCTAAGGAAAAAGAAAAATAACACAAAACTATGTAAAACAATACTGTTTTGTCTAAAATCCTAATTTAAAATAAACAAATACTAATATGCGAAATCCTACTGTTTAGATAAAAGGTCAATTGATCACTAGCAAAAAGAATTACTTCAAAACCTATTTTTAACTCAAGTAATTGTTAAAATACTAATTTGAACATATTTCATCAAACATAAATTTAAACTACTCAAATTTGAAATCCAATTGCACCAACAGAAACTTCAAGAAATTATAAAACTAACGCAAAAAGAATCATTCAATTTGGACTTAAACCTAAAAGATATTGATTTTCGAAAAACAGAACTATTCTGTTTTTGAGACAGAAACTAAATAAAATAAAATAAAATAAAAACTAAACGGGCAAGTGCTTCGTGGCCTATTGCTATTGGGCCAGAAGGCCGGCGTTCGATAACTAAACAACGCTCGGGTGATACTTAACAGAACCGTGCATGCATGTTTAATAAAAAGAAACTGACGAACCGGTTCGATCCAAACCAACTAAACCGTAAATAAACCCGATCTACTTAAAAAAACCTAATGGTTTGATGATCTAATGGAGGCATATAATGAAGATCTAATGGAGGAGAGTGGCTCTGGTGCTCACTTCGGTGGACGTGGACTCCGGCGAGGTTGTCAGCGGCCGTGGCGGCTCGGGGATGACGCATGCGAGGCTTCCGGTGGTCCTCGGGGACGAGGAAGACCCCCGGGCTATGCGGAAGACGACTAAGACCATGTTGGTAGTCGGCGGTGAGCTCGGGGACGACGGTCTTGAGCGGGGCGAGCTCGACGGTGGCGGTGGCGGCCCGGTGGTTGATGGGAGGGCGTTTCGGTGGCGCTGGAGCTCGGACGAGGGCACAGGGAGGTGCAAGAGAACTAGGGGAGGTCGGAGGTGGGCTCGAACGATGACATGGTGGTCGGTGGAGGTCGAGGGAGTGGCAATGGCGCGACGGGTGTCTCGGATTCCGGCGAGCAAGGGCGCGTCAAGGGAGAGGGCTTAGGGGCGGAATCGAGCGAGGGAAAGGGGCTTTTATAGCCCAGAGGCTTGGAGGAGGGGTCGGGGGTAGGGATTCTTGATCCCAAGATATCCGGGATACGACGCCAGTTGAGTGAGTTCGGGCGTCGGTGGCTTGGCGTGAGGAGGAAGAAGACGGCGCCTTGGGCCCGGGGGCTACTGTCGGCGTTCTGGGAACGGGGGTCCCCAGAATTGCCTGCCTGCAGCCCACGGCGTGGCTCTGCGAGCGGGCCCATACGGCCCATCTTCACCAACAAGTATTCAAGACCCTCGCGAGGGGCCAAGCCTCGCGAGGGGGACGACACAAGACCTCCTCGGGAGCGGTCTCACCAGGCTGGCTCGCGAGGGACGGAGAGATCAAGGCAAGGAAAACCTCACGAGGTTCTCATGACGTGAGCCATGACAACCAAGGCCAGGCGGGCGCCAGCGCGCACTGTGTCCTTGCTTCCTATTTGGTGCTAAGGAGGCAAGCGCAGGCGAGGAGTACCGAGGCGTCAAGCAAAGGTTTCCATATCGGTGCAACGAGACCAAGATCAACAGGACAACAAGAAGGAGGTCACCGTGGAGCCCAAGGCGGTGTCAGCACCAGAGCCTTTGGCAGGCGAAGACCACCTTTAGTCAGGATAGCTTGTACTAGCTGTCCCTTTTGAATTGGCCGTTGTTGGCTCCCTTCCCGCTCAATATTTGGGAAGAGGACCAGGGCCTCTATAAATAGGGCTAGCCACCATAGTAGGAGGCATCTCGTCTCGAACTCATCGAGTTCATCCTCACACCCACCAAGCACCAGAATACCTCACCACAGGAGGCTGTTATTCCCCTTGTACTGTTCATCCTCAGCCCGAGAGGCAATCCACCACACCACACTGGAGTAGGGTATTACACCACAATGGTGGCCCGAACCAGTATAAATCTTGTGTCTCTTGTGTTGCGAGTTCGTCGAGCTAGGCTTAGAGATCCCAGTGAGGCTGAGGGCGTGATTCGGTAGGGGGAGTGTTGTGCACTTTACCCACAAGATTCGATCCCTCTTTTTAGTTTCTCGCACTTCAGGGTGTTTGAGAACAAGATGACCGAAACATGGTCTTCCGAAGAGTTCCTCTGACCACTGTTCGATGCTCATCCAATCCTACCATAGTTCTACATATGCTAGCACCGTCCCAGCCAGAGTCACCATTGAGGTGAACCAAGCCAGAGCCCATGGTGACTTGCAGTTGCACATGTAAGCTTCCGGGCATGAAGTATTCTTCCGTCTCTTTGAGCCTGGGTGGAGCTTTCCGCATGATATCACGGCGCTTCTCCGGAATCACTGAGTACTGGACGCACCATTATACCCTTCTTAACCATTCTCCACCCAGAGGTATATTGAATTCTTGTCTCAAGTCTTGAGGTCTCGAGGGCTTGAAGATGCAGTCCTTGCAGATGCCATCATGAAGTTGTCATCATTGACGTAGAGTCCTTCATCTTCACACCACTCCAGAACACTCGTACCAACCCCGTCTACTATAGCGTAGCATTTAAAACTAAACAACGTCCCGAGCTTGGTAGCAGGGTGATGGGTTCCTACCTCATGCATACTACTCAATTACAATAATTCTATACACTACTGGAGGGAATATGAATGGTTACACTAAATGCAATAAAAACATAGGTATGAATAACATGGTCAAAGTGAACTTGCCTGGTAAGTTGATGAAGATAATAGCACTCTCGGGATAACTTGGTACTATCACTCACTCCAATGTAAATCTGTTAAGTCAAACAGAGCATTCACATAAGCAAAACACTCTAGCAATCAATTATATCTATCATATTAACACTCAATCAAAAAAATAAAAGAAACAAAGAAATCCATAAGAAAACCAAATAGAAATCAAGGAAAAACTATAGAGTTTTTACTACAACCAACAAAAAACGGTTTTTGACCTAATTAGACTTAACAGCAAATAAAATACTAAACTAATAAAATAACAGAAAAGAAATATGTTTTCATTAGAATAACAGAAATATTTTTTCATAAACTTTTAGTAGCAAAAGGAAACAAATAAAAAGCTTTTATCAAACTCTAACTATGACCTATACAAGTTTTCTTACAAAACTAAAGAAAATAACCTTTTTTAAATAAGAACAAAATTGTCTACTGCTAAATAATAGAAACAAAACTAAATTTGTCAAAAGTGACAATTTTTTTAATTAAAAACATTTAAAAACTAAGGAAAAAAGAAAAATAACACAAAACTATGTAAAACAATACTGTTTTGTCTAAAATCCTAATTTAAAATAAACAAATACCAATTTGCAAAATCCTACTGTTTAGATAAAAGGTCAATTGATCACTAGCAAAAAGAATTACTTCAAAACCTATTTTTAACTCAAGTAATTGTTAAAATACGAATTTGAACATATTTCATCAAACTTAAATTTAAACTACTCAAATTTGAAATCCAATTGCACCAACAGAAACTTCAAGAAATTATAAAACTAACGCAAAAAGAATCATTCAATTTGGACTTAAACCTAAAAGATATTGATTTTCGAAAAACAGAACTATTCTGTTTTTGAAACAGAAACTAAATAAAATAAAATAAAAATAAAGTGGGCAAGTGCTTCGTGGCCTATTGCTATTGGGCCAGAAGGCGGGCGTTCGATAACTAAACAGCGCTCGGGTGATACTTAACAGAACCGTGCATGCATGTTTAATAAAAAGAAACTGACGAACCGGTTCGATCCAAACCAACTAAACCGTAAATAAACCCGATCTACTTAAAAAAACCTAACGGTTTGATGATCTAATGGAGGCATATAATGAAGACTAACGGAGGAGATTGGCTCTGGTGCTCACTTCGGTGGACGTGGACGCCGGCGAGGTCGTCGGCGGCCGTGGCGGCTCGGGGATGACGCATGCGAGGCTTCCGATGGTCCTCGGGGACGGGGAAGACCCCCGGGCTATGCGGAATACGACTAAGACCATGTTGGTAGTCGGCGGTGAGCTCGGGGACGACGGTCTTGAGTGGGGCGAGCTCGACGGCGGCGGTGGCGGCCCGGTGGTTGATGGGAGGGCGTTTCGGTGGCGCTGGAGCTCGGACGAGGGCACAGGGAGGTGCAAGAGAACCAGGGGAGGTCGGAGGTGGGCTCGGACGATGACATGGTGGTCGGTGGAGGTCGAGGGAGTGGCAATGGCGCGACGGGTGTCTCGGATTCCGGCGAGCAAGGGCGCGTCAAGGGAGAGGGCTTAGGGGCGGAATCGAGCGAGGGAAAGGGGCTTTTATAGCCCAGAGGCTTGGAGGAGGGGTCGGGGGTAGGGATTCTTGATCCCGAGATATCCGGGATACGACGCCGGTTGAGTGAGTTCGGGCGTCGGTGGCTTGGCGTGAGGAGGAAGAAGACGGCGGGATCCACCAGTCAGTGGCACAGGGGATGAGCGAGGGGGACGGGCGACCAGTCGATAGGGGATTCGGGCACGAGCGTGTTGTTGGGCCGGCGGCTGGCTGTTAGCTGGGTCACGAGGTGAGAGAAGAGAGAAAGCGGTGTTGGGCTTCGGCCTAGTACTGTTCGCAAAGATTATTTTGTTTTTTAATACACACAGAAAGAAAAGGAACAAAACAAAATAAAGTAAAATATTATATAGGCATATAATATATCAAAATCTTCAGAAAAAATGCATCCTACAATATGAACTATTTTCTGGAGACAAATAAAATCCACAAAATTTCACAAAAGTCAAACAGTGCTTGTGTTGCAATAAAACCCAATGAAAATCATTTCTAAAATACCAAATTTATTTTCTCCTAATTTTCCACTGAAGGGAATCATTTTACACTTATTTCCATTTATTTATTTTTAGGAGAAAAATAATGTGAATAAAATCCAAAAAACTCCAACTTGAAAGTGGGTTAAAAATAATTTCAAAGGGACTTCCAATTTAATTATTTTAAACTTCCAACTCATATTTCATATAATTTGAAGAATTCATTTTATCTTCTCTCATGAAAATCATTGAGTTGCATAAGGTTTCTGAATTCGAAATATTTCCATAAGGAATTCAAATATTTTCAAAACCCTTTTCATTTATTTAAATGTAAGAAGTCATATCATCTTCACTCTAGGATTTTGTGATAAAATGAATTTGAATTCATGGAGATCAAAATTGCAAAGTTGAAAGTTTTGGGAAAGTCCTTTTATTCCCCTCATTTAACTTCCAAAAAATTTCAAATTCTACTCAATTTCACACAATGAATCACACAACAAACAGACGATCAATCAAAACTATTTATTCAATATAACATTCCAAAATTTAGAATTTTGGGATGTTACAAACCTACCACACTTAAAAATGAATCTCATCCTCAAGATTCGGAGAGGCTAGCAAGAAAATTTTAGGGTTTGGGGGTCTTCCAGCAAATGCATTGCTCGGAATAGTCTAGTGTGCTACCACACTTAGAAGCAGGGTTATGGTTCTGACCAAAACTCATGTACTCCATCCCTTTGGGTTGACGGTGTCAGTCTTCTCATATTCTCCGGGTTAACTCTTCCACTGGTGCTCTTTCGGTAAGGGCATAATCTTTTCCGCAATATCATGTGTCCTTTCATCATGGTAAGGTTCTTTCGAGACTGGATCTTCTTATCTGATGGGTCTGTTGCCAATACTAAATAACTATCGAGATCTCATGGTGGTTAACCATTAAAGTTTTCTCCTGCAGGAAAAGGGTCTGGGTTTGAATCTCACCATATAGCCTATGGTTGGCAACGGTTGCCTGTACTTGGATTAATCATCCTACCATTCTGAGGTTTAAACAAGGTCTCGATATTGTCGTCTCTCTACTATGGGCAAGTCACTCTAGATTTACCATTCCAAATAGCAAGAGCGAATGATACGAGTAAGTTGGTATGGTGATCAATCCATTTCACACCCAAATCATTACCCTGTATAAGGTTTAGCGCATCTCGCAGTTCTAACACTCAGGAATTCTCACAAGCATTGCAGAATTTCTCTTGTCCTCGAACTGGCTCGGGTAAATCCATTGGTTCTGCAAGCCAAACAATTCATCTATCATTTTCTTCACAACTCTCGGGTTTTTGTGTAACCTCCTAAGAAACGTCTGCTGATGGAAACACAACTTCTTCTAAAATTCTTCCTTCATCAAGGTTATGTCTATTCATTTTCAAATCCTGGGCCTGTGGGTTATGGCCCACTTCAACACTAGTGCAACTTTAACTCCTGCTTGGAGTTATTATTGTTCCCTATTACACCTCCTTTAAATCCAATAGTACTCTATTTCCTTCATGCCTTGGGTAACCAACAAAAACAAAACTTAGAACTACACTCTGCGGAGTATTTTTTTCCTTTCCAAGTGTTCTCACAGGGTACTACCACCATTAAAATGAAATTCACAAATTCATCCATAAACCATATTTCTCATATCCTCGAAACTGGTCCAAAATCTTTGTTCATAGAGTAAAAACTCATATAATACGACATATGAAATCATAACACATTAACTTTATTGATTCATGAATTCATTACAAACTCCGAGGCTTCCATTACATAATTCAACTCATTGTACATATAAATAAAATTGCTTTCTACTACTCTTATTATCCATATCAAAATCTCAAATACCCACCTACAGCTTTCAGCTGATCCGAACATTCCCTAGCAAAGTGTCATGCTTCCTTGCAATGAAAACAATTGACTCCCGATAAGTCTTTGGGCTTCTTGGGGATGTTGTCTACTCTTTGGCTTCTTCTCCGAACTTTTATCAGCACAATGACCTAAATCCTTGCACCTGTAACAAGTGATATGACTCAGGTCCTTCTCTGCAGAAATTTGGTTGTTCCGGGTATGCCTTTGTTTTGTCTTCTTGGGCTTCTCCGTAAGGATCAGAGCTTCTATTTCCTAATGTTCAAACTTCACTTCTGCTGTCGGGAAGTCTCTGAGATACTCTTCTCTTTCCTTTGTGCAATATTGTGAAAATGTCCTTCTTCTCCACATGAATAGCAGGCTTGGGCGAAAAATCTATTTAGGCCTTCTCCATCAGGGTCTTCAACATCTTCCTTCATCACGGGTTCTTCTAAACTTTCCCAGAGGGCTTCTTTCTGCTGCTTGGTAATTTCTTATACCTTGGGGGTAAATGTGACACTGAGCAGGATAGTGTGTAGTTCCTTCAACAGGTAACAAGTAACCTGCCCAGTCGGGCATTCTTCCTCTGGGTGATTTTCCTCACAATAAGGGCATCCATCCTTGTATTCTTCATTGGTGTGTCCTATTTCTCCGCAAATCTTGCAGACACAAGGTTTCTTCTTCGGGTTATCATAGTGCTTCCGGATAAGACGTGATCTCAACAGGGTCTTCTTGAATTCCTCCCAAGTTCTTGCTCCATTACGTCCTTGTATGGCCTGAGGCATTTTCCACCAGGTTGCAGCACTCTCGATAAAATACTTAAGAGCATATTGAACGTCATAGTTCCTTGCAATCATTTTTTTTGAAGTGATTTTCCATGTTTGAATCCGTAGCTCTGCCTCCAGTTGAGTCATCGGTCCAGAGAATACCAGTGCAACTTCATTCATCATCTATGGCGTCCAAAGGTTTTGGGATGAGATACGAGAGAAGAAAGGAGGGATATACACACAATACAAACAATAGTTTTGAAGAAACGGGTTTTATTCTGTGGTTGTCAGAAAACATCAAACAAATGACAACTCACAAATCGTCGCATCTAACGTAAGTATATAATAGGGGTTTTGTCTTCTAAAAGTTAAATAACTCTTCAGATTCTTCAAGTCTTCAGAGTCTTCAACCGTTGTAGCTTCGACTCTTCTAATGCATGGTGAAATCCTCTTTACTTTGAACAGGCCATCAGTTGTCCGATATCTTGTCCTTCTTGGAGTGGCTTCAGTTGATCCTCCGTTTGGTCAAAATGGAATGGGTATATTCGAAATATTTGAGGT
Source organism: Triticum aestivum (assembly GCF_018294505.1). Taxonomy (NCBI): domain Eukaryota; kingdom Viridiplantae; phylum Streptophyta; class Magnoliopsida; order Poales; family Poaceae; genus Triticum; species Triticum aestivum. Next base: position 127,388,166 of record NC_057808.1, read on the forward strand.
AGGAGGGAATATTTGATAAAATCAGAAAAGATTAGAAGTAAAGGATCTTTTTGAAAATAAAGTTTTAGAGATACCCTCTCCTAAGGGCTTTCCAGTTTCTAGGGTCACGTCCTACAGTCAACATGTGCTCTGATACCATCTCTGTAGCGACCCGACCTCAGACGGTCAAGCCTCTGTGTATCTGTGCCATCCCTGATCAGTATGCTGGCACACACAGTAGATTAATGTATATATCAAACTGCAATCACATGTAAAAACAACGTAAAACTAATATATACCTCATAAGTCTCAGCGGAAACAATCAAACGGATCTGGAGTCCCATCAACGCCATCGCCAAGTTGAGTGTAGACCATAACGCTATACCGTACTCTTACTCATCGGACGAAAATATCTGCAACATGATACGGTGCAGCCATGTAGGTCAGTACATTGAATGTACCGGAAGATCACCGTAAGAAAAACATATGATAAAACTATTCTATATGCAATATGGCTTTGTGGCTCTATGTCTGAGTTTTTGCGTAAAAGCTGATTTTATTTTCCCTACATCAAAGGAATATTAGGAGTCTTCACTACAAAGTTCTCTACTATGACATGGTTCCACCAACCAATGTCTCACAGCCCAAATCATCAAAAGTTGCCCACAACTATGTTATCAGTCTGGTGTTGAGAGTTCCGAGATAGATCCAAGTCCAGAGGCTCAAGTTGTCCGTAACCGGGAAGACGGCTAATCGATTAGGTTTTAACTCTGCAGAGTGTTGTGCACTTTACCCGCAAGATTCGATCCCTCTTTTTTAAGTTCTCGCACTTCAAGGTGTTTGAGAACAAGATGACCGAAACATGGTCTTTCGAAGAGTTCCTCTGACCACTGTCCGGTGCTCATCCAATCCTACGGTAGTTCTCTATCTGCTAGCACCATCCCAGCCAGAGTCACCACTAAGGTCAACCAAGCCAGAGCCCATAGTGACTTGCGGTTGCACAGGTAAGCTTCCGGGCATGAACTATTCTTCCGTCTCTTTGAGCCTGGGTGGAGCTTTCCGCATGATATCACGAAGCTTCTCCGGAATCACTGAGTATTGGACCAACCATTATACCCTTCTTAAACATTCTCCACCCAGAGGTATATTGAATTCTTGTCTCGTGTCTTGAGGTCTTGAGGCCTTGAAGATGCAGTCCTTGTAGATGCCATCATGAAGTTGTCATCATTGACGTAGAGTCCCTCATCTTCACACCACTCCCGAACACTCATGCCAACCCCGTCTACTATAGCGTAGCATTTAAAACTAAACAACGTCCCGGGCTTGGTAGCAGAGTGATGGGTTCCTACCTCATGCATACTACTCAACTACAAGAATTCAATACACTACTTGAGGGAGTATGAATGGTGACACTAAATGCAATAAAAACATAGGTATGAATAACATGGTGAAAATGAACTTGCCTGGTAAGTTGATGAAGAGAATAACGCTCTCGGAATAACTTGGTACTATCCGTCACTCCGATGTAAATATATTAAGTCAAACATAGCTTTCACATAAGCAAAACACTCTAGCAATCAATTATATCAATCACATTAACACTCAATCAAAAAAAATAAAAGCAACAAAGAAATCCATAAGAAAACCAAATAGAAATCAAGGAAAAACTATAGAGGTTTTACTACAACCAAGAAAAAAAGTTTTTTAACCTAATTAGACTTAACAGCAAATAAAATACTAAACTAATAAAATAACAGAAAATAAATAGAGTTTTCATTAAAATAAATTTTCATAAACTTTTAGTAGCAAAAGGAAACAAATAAAAAGCTTATATAAAACTCTAACTATGACCTATACAAGTTTTCTTACAAAACTAAAGAAAATAACTTTTTTTAAATAAGAACAAAATTTTCTACCGTTAAATAACAGAAACAAAACTAAATTTGTGAAAAGTGACAAAAAGTTTTAATTAAAAACATTTAAAAACTAAGGAAAAAGAAAATAACACGAAACTATGTAAAACAGTACTGTTTTGCCTAAAATCCTAATTTAAAATAAATAAAAACTAATTTGCAAAATCCTACTGTTTAGACAAAAGGTCAAGTGATCACTAGCAAAAAGAATTACTTCAAAACCTATTTTTAAACACAAGTTATTGTTAAAATACTAATTTGAACATATTTCATCAAATTCAAATTTAAGCTACTCAAATTTGAAATCCTATTACACCAACAGAAACTTCAAGAAATTATAAAACTAATGCAAAAAGAATCATTCAATTTGGACCTAAAACCTAAAAGATATTGATTTTCTGAAAATAGAACTATTCTGTTTTTGAAACAGAAACTAAATAAAAATAAAATAAAAACAAAACGGGCAAGTGCTTCGTGGCCTATTGCTATTGGGCCAGAAGGTGGGCGTTCGGTAACTAAACTACGCTCGAGCGATACTTAACAGAATCGTGCATGCTCGTTTAATAAAAAGAAACCGACGAACCGGTTCGATCTAAACTATCTAAACTGTAAATAAACCCGATCTACTTAAAAAACCCTAATGGTTTGATGAACTACTCCAGGACGTATAATGAAGATCTAACAGAGGAGAGTGGCTTCGCTGCTCACCGTGGTGGAGGTGGACTCCGGTGAGGTCGTCGGCGGTGGCGGCGGCTCGGGGATGACGCAGGCAAGGCTTCCGGTGGTCCTTGGCGACGGGGAATACCCCCGGGCTACGCAGAAGACGACTAAGACCGCGTTGGTAGTTGGCGGTGAGCTTGGGGACGACTGTCTCGAGCGGGGCGAGCTCGATGGTGGCGGCTCGGTGGTTGATGGTGAGGGCGTTTCGGTGGCGAGTAGGTGGTTGATGGTGAGGGTGTTTCGGTGGCGCTGGAGCTCGGACGAGGGCACAGGGAGGTGCAAGAGAACTAGGGGAGGTGGGCTTGGAAGACGACAGGGTGGTCGGTGGAGGTCGAGGGAGTGACAATGGCACGGCGGGTGTCTCGAATTCCGGTGAGCGATTACGGGGCAAGGGCGTGTCGAGGGAGAGGGATTAGGGGCGGAATCGAGCGAGGGAAAGGGGATTTTATAGCCCAGAGGCTTGGAGGAGGGCTCGGGCGTAGGGATTCTCGATCCCGAGATATCCGAGATACGGCGGCGGTTGAGCGAGTTCGGGTGTAGATGGCTTGGCGTGAGGAGGAAAAAGATGGCGGGGTCCACCGGTCAGTGGCACAGGGGATGAGCGAGGGGGACGGGCGACCGGTCGGTAGGGGATTCGGCCGCGAGCTTGTTGTTGGGCCGGCGGCTGGCTGGTAGATGGGTCGCGAGGTGAGAGAAGAGAGAAAGCGGTGTCGGGCTTCGGCCTAGTATTGTTCGCAAAGATTATTTGGTTTTTTTATACAGACAGAAAGAAAAGGAACAGAAACAAAAGAAAGTAAAAATATTATATGGAAAACTCTAACAATCAGGCAGATCGCTCGGCCGCATCTGCCGCCTGCTCCACCTGCCACATGCCTTCCTGGGTGCACACTCAATCTATCCTCCTAAGCATCATGAGATTCTGCAATAAGACCTATGTTGCAAAAAGATTCTGCAGAGGAAAAATGTTAGGAAAAATATCTACAACTGGACCTCTGTTGCAAAAACATCACAATAGGACAACTCTTTTATAAGTTTCTGCAACATGAGTTCTGTTGCAAAAATTTCTGCAACATGACCTGTGTTACAAAAAGTTCTGTAGCATAATCGTTGTAGCAATTATAAGGACAAGGTTGGTCGTTGGTTAGAACAAGATCTAACGTCTGCCGAGGCATCTTCAAGAAAAATCCTCCGGCCGACGCATAGCGTGCCCCATATTATATAGGCATAGAATGCATCAAAATCTTCAGAAAAATACATCCTACAATGTGAACCATTTTTCGGAGACAAATAAAATCCACAAAATTTCACCAAAGTCAAACAATGTTGGTGTTGTAACAAAACCCAATAAAAATCATTTTTGAAATACTAAAATTATTTCAAATTTATTTTCTCCTAATTTTTCGTTGAAGGGAATCATTTTACCCTTATTTTCGTTTATTTATTTTTAGGAGAAAAATAATTTGAATAAAAGCCAAATAAATCCAACTTGAAAGTGGGTTTCAAAATAACTTCAAAGGGACTTTCAATTTGATTCTTTTAAACTTCCAACTCATATTTCATATAGTTTGAATAATTCATTTTATCTTCTCTCATGAAAATCATTGAGTTGCATAAAGTTTCTGACTTTGAAATATTTCCAAAGGGAATTCAATCTTTTCAAAACCCTTTTCATTTATTGAAATGGAAGAAGTCATATCATCTTCACTCTAGGGTTTTGTGATAAAATGAATTTGAATTCATGGAGATCAAAATTGCAAAGATGAAAGTTTTGGGAAAGTCCATTTATTCCCTCTCATTGAACTTTCAAAAAAAAATCAAATTCTACTCAATTTCACACAATCAATCACACAACAAACAGACAATCAATCAAAACCATTTATTCAATATAACATTCCAAAATTTAGAATTTTGGGATGTTGCAAGTACTCTAAGTATTATTGCAAACCAATTCATATTTTATTTTTGCATTATATCTATTGTGTTCCAACTTTGCTATGGCTTATACCCTGACAAAGTCTATAGATAGATCAAAATAAGCACACAACGCAAAGAAAACAGAATTTGTCAAAAACAGAACAGTATGTAGCAATATGAAAACTTTGTATACTTCTATAACTCCAAAAATTCTGGAAATTAGGAAAATGTAGGAAATTTGTATAATCTTGTGTACACAAATCAGGATTTTATCGCGCTTCTGTGATTTTTAATAATTCTGTTACTGGCGCACAAAGTTCCTATTTTTTCAACAAGATCAAATCATCTATCACCCAACATGATCCCAAAGGCTTTTCTTGGCACAAACACTAACTAAAACATAAAAACACAATCATAACAGTAGCATAATTGTGCAAACACTCAAGAACAGAAAGCAAATGGCAAAAATAAATTTTATTCATTGGGTTGCCTCCCAACAAGCGCTATCGGTTCACGCCCCTAGCTAGGCATTGATAATTTTGTTGATGCTCACATGAAAGACAACAATTGAAGCACAAAGAGAGCATCATAAAGCTTATGAAAATCACATTTAAGTCTAACATACTTCCTATGCATAGGCATTTTATAAGAAAGCAAATTATCAAGGCAAGCAAAAACTAGCATATGCACGGAAGAAGAAACAATAGCAATCTCAACATAACGAGAGGTAATTTAGTAACATGACAATTTCTACAACCATATTTTCCTCTCTCATAATAATTACATGTAGGATCATAATCAAATTCAACAATATAACTATCACATAAAAATATTCTCTTCATGATCCACATGCATGCAAAGTTGACACTCTTCCAAAATAGTGGGATTATCATCAAATAAAGTCATGACCACTCCAAGCCCACCTTTATGAAAAATTTCATAAGATTGAAAACTCTCCAAATATGTGGGATTATTTTTAGTTAAAGTTGACACTCTTCCAAACCCACTTTTAATATTATCGCAAGCATATTCATCATGAGGTTTAAATAAATTTTCAAGATCATAAGAATCATTATCACCCCAATCATGATCATTGCAACAAGTAGTGGACATAACAAAAAGAGCATCCCCAAGCTTGGGGTTTTGCATATCACTAACTAATAACCCACAAGTATACACTAGTAAAAAAAGACACATCCGTGACATTTTGGGCCGAACGAATTTTTTTTCTGTCATACATATGACACTTCTATGACGATAATTGTGACAAAACCCGGTATCATCATAGATGTGGTGGGCTCCTACTTCTATGACAAAAAATCATGACAGAAAATGGGCTTTTCGGCCTGGGCGGGCCGGAGACGCAGCTGCATGACATTCTTTGGGCCGTCCATGACGGAAAAAACCATGGTAGAAGCAAGGGCAAGGTAAATTTCGGGGAGTTCCCGGTTACGGTGGGAGGTCGGGGGCCGAGCGATGCGCGTTTCTCTCGTACACGTACGCGCGTGTGTGCGAGGCGTTGGCTCTAACTAAACCCGAGCGAGGCGTTGGGCTCTAACTGAACCCGAGCAATTGCACTGCAGGCTACGCGTTACTGAACCCGAGCGATCGATCGATGGCTGTTAACTGAACCCGATCGAGCGATTCCTTCGCTACTGCTGCTAATTAAAGCCGATCGATGCTGCCTCTGGGATGAACAGTGAGCATTGCGGGGGGGGGGGGGGTTGGATGAACAATGAGCGGTGGCGTTGCCTCTGGATGAACAGGACCCCGTGGTGTGGTGGAGGGCTGGATGAACAGTAGATGGTGGAGGGGTGCCCGTGGAGGGGTGGTTGAACAGGACCCCGTGGTGTGGAGGGCTGGATGAGCAGTAGACAGTGGAGGGGTGCCCGTGGAGGGGTGGTTGAATAGGACCCCGTGGTGTGGAGAGCTGGATGAACAGTAGACGATGGAGGGGTGCCCGTGGAGGGGTGGTTGAACAGTAGCCGGTGGAGTAGCGCACGTTGGAGGCTAGATGAACAGGAGCCCGTGGAGGCTGGAGGAGGTCGGCGGTAGCCCGTGGAGGCTGGAGGAGGTCGACGGTGGAGATGAACAGTATCCCGTGGAGTCTCGTTTTGTGGTACGCCACACCCCTCCCGAGGAATAGGACCCCCGTTTCGACCGTAGGAGGTCCGTTTCGTCCGTTTTGCGGTACGCCACACCCCTCCCGATCAACAGGACCCCCGTTTCGACCGTAGGAGGTCCATTTTGTCCGTTTTGCATACGCCACACCCCTCCCGATCAACAGGACCCCCGTTTCGACCGTAGGAGGTCCGTTTCCTCCGCTTTGCGGTACGCCACACCCCTCCCAATCAACAGGACCCCCGTTTTGACCGTAGGAGGTCCGTTTCCTCCGTTTTGCGGTACGCCAGACCCCTCCCGATCCACAGGACCGCGTTCCGAACGTAGGAGGTCCGTTTCCTCCGTTGTGCGGTACGCCAGGCCTCGTTTCCACCGCCTGTTCCGTCCAAGCCCTCCCGATGAACACGACCACGCATTCCGTTCCGACCCAGCCGGTTGGCTCCCACGCGTTCCGTTGCCTCCCGATGAACACGATGCATTCCGTTGCCTCCCCATGAACACGACGCATTCCGTTGCCTCCCCATGAACACGACGACGAAGCTATTTCTCCGTTCCGACCCAGGCATGTACACGAGCCCTGGCCGTACGTATGCGCGAGTAGGCGTTCGAGACCCCGCCCGTATGTACACATACGTGGCCGTATTTTCTTTCTTGCACCCTGGCCGTTGTACGTACGTGTACATGCTACGTGCGCGCCTCTACTACGACACGTGCGCGCCTCTGCTACGACACGTGCGCGCCTCTACATCGACCAGTATGTACGTACACGTTCGCGACCAGAATGACAACGCTACGTATGCTTTGACCAGGTGGGTCCCGACTGTCAGGCACTTCCTTGCCTGCGAAGATGTAGCTGGTGGGTCCCAGCAGTCAGGGGGGCGAATCTTTTTTTTTCGGACGTACTTCCTTGTGTGCGAAGATGTAGCCGGTGGGTCCCAGCAGTCAGGGGGGCGAATCGTTTTTTTTGCCTGGACGCACTTCCTTGCGTGCGAAGGTGTAGCTGGTGGGTCCCAGCAGTCAGGGGGGCGAATCGTTTTTTTGTCCAGACGCACTTCCTTGCGTGTGAAGATGAAGCTGGTGGGTCCCAGCAGTCAGGGGGAAACGTTTTTTCCGTGAAATACATTGGCCTGTCTGGTGGGTCCCAGCTGTCAGGTGGAGGAATCATTATTTTCCGCGTTATAAGGAGGCACTTCCTTGCTGCGGCCGTGGACCCAGCTGTCAGCCTCTCCACGTACAGTCCACGTCCGATGGAAGTCGTTTCTTGACCACGTTGACCAGGCCGTGCCGAGAGCACCACGGAGGTGGACGACAGTGAGGCCTAGGAAGGGGACGGCGCGGAGCCGGGGAAGACGCAGCAGTGGAAGCCCGCGCGGAGAGGAGTACGAGGGTTCACTGGTTCGGCTGCGGTGTGAGGCTGCCGTCGCCGCAGGGCCTGGCCAGCGGTGGGAATAGTAGGGGGCGGTGAGGCCTCCGCGGCAGCACAGCCGGCCACGGGAGGCAGGAGCATGCGGCACGACCGGCGCTGCTTTGGGCGGCTGGAGCAAGAAGACCAGAGGTTGAAGAAGCACTACGGCCGTTGGATGGACATCGTACGGTCACTGGAGCTAGAATCGTTCATATTGACTAAGTTGACAAAGCCCTCCGTCCCCGTCAACTTAGTTGGCCCACAAGTCATCCTCCCACTATGGTGGGTCCCAGCTAGCAGGGGGTATTCATTTTTTTGTGCGTAATAAGGAGGCACTTCCTTGCGTGCGAAGATATAGCTGGTGGGTCCGACATGTCAGCGGGGGGAACGTTTTTTTCGCGAAATACAGAGGCCCTTCCGGTGGGTCCCAGCTGTCAGGTGGAGGAATCATTATTTTGCGCGTACAGTCCACGGCCGATGGATGTCGTTCGTTGACCACGTTGACCAGGCCGCGCCGAGAGCACCATGGCGGTGGACGACGGCGAGGCCTAGGAAGGGAACGACACGGAGCCGGGGAAGACTCGGCAATGGTTGCCCACGCGGTGGGGAGTACGAGGGTTTACTGGTCCGGCTGCCGTCGCCGGAAAATAACAGGAGGTGTGGGTGAGTAGAGGAATGGCCTGGCCAGCAATGAAGTAGGGTGGGGCGGTGCGGCCTGTGCGGCAGCACAGCCGGCCACGGGAGGCGGGAGCAGGCAGTCCCACCGGAGCTGGTTTGGGCGGCTGGAGCAAGAAGATCAGATATTGAAGAAGCAGCACGGCCGTTGGATTAACATCCAACGGTCACTGCTGCTAGAATCGTTTGTGGACTAAGTTGACAAAGCCAAAGTACACGTCAACCTAGTAGACCCACAAGTCAGCCTCCAAATCTGTCCCAAACAGCATACAGCCCGAAATTTCTAGCCAGATTCAAATTAATTTTAAATCTAAATATACCTTAATTTAAATTCAATGAAATTTTACCCGCACAAAAACAATGAAATTTAAAATATCAAAATCCGAAAGAAAACAGTATTTTGGAACTAATTGCCTGTTTGCTGTATTTTTTCATTTTACAGCCCATTTATTATTACTTATAGCCCATTTCTTATTACTTATAGCCCATTTTCTGGGCAAAATGCATCCCTCCTCGTCTTGAAAGATTTCCGGCCCAGCAGGGCGTAGAAAAGCAAGTAGGCCTACGTTGGTTATTCTGCAAAAAACAAAATAGCTGGCTAGCCATTTTCAGAAAGGAAAAAAACAAACTGGGCTGGTCATGTGCTAAACATATGAAATAAAAGCCTGGGCTAGACGGGCCACGGGTCCCGCACAACCCAGTTGATACCCTTCTCCGTCCCGAAAAAACAAAATTACTGCGCGCGCTGCTGGGTCCCTACTGTCATCCTCACCATGTACAGTCATCTCCTTATTCCTCTCGGTTGTTGACCATGTTGACAACACCGGAGGGCGGCGCCGCGGCGAGCGAACCAAGGCGGAGGACGATGGTGAGGCCTCGGACGGGAACGAACAGGAGCCGGGGAAGATCACAGCCAGCCGTGGGAGGCGGGAGCAGGCGGTCCCGCCGGCGCTGGTTTGGCTTTGGCGGCTCGAGGAAGAAGAGACTGAAGAAACGCGACAGACGTTGAATGTCAATCCAACGGTCAAGGTTGGCACAATCGTTTGTTGACTAAGCGGACACCAAGTAGCATACTTTTTTATATATAGGAAGAAAACTGCGAGGAAAATGCGTTCGTCTGCCGTCCTCCTCACAGGGAACGTTCGCCACATAAGTGACTAGCACCCTTGGTTTTCAACCGAGAGGTCTTGGGTTCGAGTCCCAGGAACTCTCAATTTTGTCCTCCTTCCTTCCTCGCAAAAAAGGGAAAGAAAATCAAAGACTTGGGAAGGCGTACAGAACAAGCTAGTGTACCAGTAAAGAGACGTTGCCGAGTTTTAGAAAAAAGAAAGACGTGCTCCTGTAGCTGGTTCGAATCCAAACCTAGACTATGACTATATATGGTGCTATGCTACTCTGCAAGTAATGAAACTGACATATCCAACGTTCGCTTCTCCTCTTCTCTACTTACTCTGCCTAGCATCAGAAGCTCTGGCCGCAGCAACCATGTCCGCTGGCTGCTCGTCCACCTGCTCTTCAGCAGGCAACAACCAGATATGCGCCAAGTCGCCACCCGTACCATCGCCTGTGGGTCTCATCACACCCCCGCCGGCACGCGCACCGCAGCCGATTGCTCATCGCAACCCGCTGCCGTTGGTGTGGTGCCACTGCTGCAAATCACGCAGAGTCATCCGTCGCGTCTCAACCACAATCCGCAACCCTGGCCGAGTCTTCTACAAATGCCCGAATCATGGGGTAATAATATGTTTAAGTGTTGTTCTGCTGCTTTCAGTTGCTGATTTTTTTAATAGTTTGGTTGATGATCTTCCAATTTGATTCGTGCAGAAAAGGGAAGATTCGTGTGATTTGTATTTCTGGGAAGTTGCTGATGTGGGGGAATGCAACTACGCTGATTATTTGGTTAGCCGAGGAATCCCAATACCAGCAGGTTGGGGTGTTGGACAAGTAACTGAAGGAACGACAGAAGAGGAAGATGCAGAGCAGAAGGTTAAAGATGCAGTTCCTCTGATCATGGCCAAGCAACAGCTGCTGAACGGCCTTGACAGCAATGAGGAGATGAAAGAGCTTGTGAAGATAATGGGCAAAATCGATGTGCTCTGTAGGATGATTGTCTCTTTATTTGCAGTGTATGTAGCACTCGTGATGTATTCAGTGGCTACGACATGAGCACTTTGCTGAAACTAGTAATGAATGAAACCTGTGTAGCAGGCTGGGCGTAGTGTTGTGAACATCTAATGATTTCTATTAACGGAAATCAGGGGGTATCCCCTTTTGCTCATATAAATAAATAAATAGCAGAGGCCCTGTCGGGTCAGCTTTGTTCTCATTCGAAGACGTCGAGCAAATTGCAGTCCAACAGCAAACTATGTCATCAAATTCAAGTTTCACAGCCAAATATGAGTACAACTAAACAACAATGTCATCATGTTTTAGTTGTCATACAATCACCAAACACAAATCAGCATACATAACAAGTGATGTTCTCACAGCAAAATACTAAACAACATGTTCATCAGGTTTCAGTTGTCATAGCAAACACAATTTCACATAGTAGATAAAAAAACGTCTTCTGACAGGCAAATACGACAAAAGCAATGTAATCATCATCCGCAGCAGCAGCGTCAACATCTTCGCCATGTGTATCAGTCTGAATCGTAATTCCCCACGGTGTCATCTTCTTCTTCGTCCTCAACGTCCTCGAACGTTGGCTTCTTCTTGATCAACTCTTGTATGTCCACAGCACGACAGGCAATCTTTTCGCCGGCGTCATTGACGTGATGGTTCTCAAAGATATTAGGAACATCTGTGTTATCTTGTACATCAGGAGCAGTGTAAGCATCATCTTGTTGTGCAACTTCATTAAACGAATTCCTCTGCTCAAACCTTTGCAATACTCTCCAGTCATCGCTACGTGCAAATGTGTCTTCCAAGAAAAATATCTGTGTTGCTTGATTTGCCAAAATAAAAGGCTCGTTGGTCTGGTACGCCGCCTTGACATTGATGGATTTGAAATAATCATCAGCTCTGGGTTTTGCGATCCTGGAAAACAGGTTATACCAACGACAGCACAACAGAACCACACACCGATGATCCTCGAAACTGGAGATATACTGCAACTGAACAATGTCTGTTATGTTAGCATACATTTCAGTTGTCTCTTTGTCATACGTATCCGTGCTCATGATGGCACTGTTTTGTGTCTTCCTGCCTTCGTCTCGTGCAAGGGTGTTGTAGCGCACATCTCCAACAACGCAAGATTCATAATGTCTTACCCGAGTATCAGGACCCATTGCTAGTGAGTAAAGGGCATCATCAACTGCCTGCCCATCCTCCCGCATCTTCTTAACCTATGGTTAGAAAATAGACAAGCTGATCATCTTATGTACTCAATATATTAAAAAAACTGACAGTGCACTTCAAAAGCTTACATGGTTCTTGAACCATTTCGCAAATCCTGCCATAACCAGTTTGTCAATGTTTCTTGGATTTTGCGGCAGTAACTCCTCTTTGTAGATGCTGCACAACATAGTGATCGCGTCAAACATCTAAATATATAAGAATGTGCTGCAAGTTTAGTAGATTACGATGTATAAGCTGCAGTACTGCACTTACTTGATATAAGGTAGTATCTCAGGACAGTTATTCAACACATACCAAACCATTTTGTCCAAATCTTTAGGTTTGTCCTCTTGTCGACTCTTCCCTGTAACTCGAACAGAATAATCGAAAACATTGAGCCCGGGATTGTCTTCACCCACCTCTTTGCTAAGCTGATCAGCTGTTTCAATGTATTTTGAGCAGAATGTCAACGCTTCTGTAGCAATGTAGGCCTCTGCAATGGAACCCTCGGGTCTAGCTCTGTTCCTAACATAGCCCTTGAAAGTGCCTAGCCGCCTTTCAATAGGGTACATCCAGCCATACTGTACTGGACCTCTAAGTAGTGCCTCATCAGGTAGATGAACAGCCAAATGCACCATCACATCAAAGAAGGCTGGAGGATATATCTTCTCAAGGTCGCATAGGATAGTTGGTATCTTGTCTCTAAGACGCTCCAAAGCATCTATCCTGATATTCCTACTGCAGAGTTCCCTGAAGAATTGTCCCAACTCTGCAACTGCTCTGTATAAGTCAGGGCGGCCCAATCCTCTAAGGATAACAGGTAAAACCCTTTGAAGTAGGACGTGGCAGTCATGAGTTTTCAACCCTTGTACCTTGTTTCCATCTGCACTGACTCTCCTTTCAGGGTTGGAAGCAAATCCATGTGGGAATCTCACACGTGACAGGACCTCGCAGAATTCTTTTCTTTTTACCTTGTCCAAGACGTACACAGCTGGTGCCATATCCCGTGGTTTACCTTCATCTTGCACCTGCAAATCCTTTCTGATACCCAGGTGTGTCAAATCAATCCTAGATTTTAAGGTATCTTTCGTCTTGCCTTCAATATTAAGAAGTGTGCCGATAATGCTGTCACATATATTTTTCTCGATGTGCATCACATCAAGATTATGCCGCAGATCCAAATCTTTCCAATACTCCAAGTCCCACAAAGTGGACCTGCGGGTAAACAATAATCTCTCTTCTACCCTGCCACGCTTCCTTTTCCCGCTACCATTACCAGGATGGTTTCCTGGTGTAATATGCCTGACCTTCTCTAATTCCACTTGCAACTCATCGGCGGTGAGCCTCTTTGGCGCATCACGGTTTTCATGCTTTGCATTGAACACATGTCTTCGGTATTTTCTAGGATGCGGCTTGTCCTTGGCAAGGAAACGGCGGTGTCCAATGTAACAGATCTTGCTAAGTATTGCGTATGACAGCGGATTCCTGTCACAGCGAACACATGCATTGTAACCATGTGTCGTTCGCCCTGACATAGTGCCCAAAGCCGGATAATCATGGATGCACCAAATTATAACAGCACGCAGAAAGAAATCAGCTGGTGGGCTGCTATATAGGTCTCGAGTGAGAACACCCTTCCATAGCTGTTGAAGTTCCTCCACAAGAGGCTCCATGAACAAATCAAAATCCTTTCCAGGACTTTTTGGACCTGGGATGAGCAAGGCCATCATGTAGTTTGATTCTTTGGTGCAGACATTTGGAGGCATGTTGTAAGGGATAACAAGCACTGGCCACATGCTATATGTGGCGCTCTGGTGGCCAAATGGGTTAAATCCATCTGAAGCTAAGCCAAGTCTAATGTTTCTCGGGTCAGCAGCAAACTCTTTGTGTTTATCATTGAAGCTTTTCCACTCACTACCATGAGATGGATGGCTCATTACATTCTGATCTCTGTACTCCTGGTTCCTAGAATGCCACAGTACATCCTCTCTTGTTTCAGCATCATGAAACAACCTCTGCAATCTTGGTGTAATTGGAAAATGTCTCAGAACATTATGAGGAATCCTCTTCACAGCATCGCCATCTTTCCATCTTGATGATTTGCATTTCGGGCATTCACTTAAGTTGGCATAATCCTTCCGGAACAGAACACAATTATTCTTACAAACATGGATCATATCATATCCAATTCCAACTGCACGAAGGAAATTCTTCATTTTACTGTAGGTGTGTGGCAGCTCAGACGCATCTGGGAAAGATTTGCGGAAAGCAGCCAACATCGCATCGAATGATTTGTTGGGCATCCGCTCAGATGTCTTCACCTGAAGAAAGGTGACCATAGCTGAGAATACTGACAGCTTATTTCCTGGGGTGACAGCAACGTTGCATTGTTCCAACATGCGGGCCCACCGTTTTTCTTCTGCAGGTGAAAGTTCACGGAATGCACGAGCATTTCGTAGCATTGTTTCAATGTTGGTCAAACTCACTGGCTCCGCCACCACCACCTCCTCCTCCTCTTCCACCTGAGCATCAGGCAGATCAAGATGGTGATCTGCTGCTTCCACGTAGTCAATAACATTGACGTTCACAGCTTCACCATGATGAACCCACCTAGTATATGTGACCGACATCCCATACAAGTGTAGATGATTTTGCACAGTTGACTGGGGTCTTGTAACTGAATTCATACAACTGCTACACGGGCAGAGCACATCTGATTTCGGACCACCGTACTCAGCTCTGATAAAGTTCATGAAGTTTTCAACCCCCTCGACATATGCAGCGGAGAATCTTCGAGCAGAAGTTATCCAAGTCCTGTCCATCTGTTAGACATACAAATTAGTTCTTCTACTAGATATTACAGGAAAAACATATATGCTTTTTTATGAAGTCCAGAAAAAAATACCTAGGTCGATGTCTAAAGCTATGGCAAGATATTTGGACGAGCAGATCTAAGTAACGAAATATATGTAAAGCTAATTCAGCAAACAGATTTGAGTGCCAAATTATGGCAGGCTGTTTCAGCAGTCAATGAGGCCGAGCACACAGCCATCGAACTATCGAAGGCCATCGCAGCAACAAAGATCGAGTATAAAACGGTGTAGAGCTATTTCACCTAACAGATTGGCTACTAGACCATGGCAATCTACGTCACAATAAATATATGGCAGGATATTTTAGCAACTAATCGGCCTTGGCATGCCATCTCAGCTAAGCAGATTGAGTGCAGAACAGGGCAAGGAAGCTTCTTAAGCAGAGCATATTGACAGTAAACTACTTCGGCAAACAGTGAGATTAACAGCGTCTATCAGCTAACATTCAGCGCTACACCGACATGAACGGGGCCTCAGTCTAGAATGCGCGTACCGTGGGAGAAGCTGACCGCCGTGCGTCTCCACACGAACGTCGCCAGCGGTGGCGGCGCTGACCGCCGTGCGCCTCCACAAGAACGTAGCCAGAGGTGGCGGCGCGGCTAGAGGACGGCAGTCTACGAGAGCTTACTGTGGGAGCGAGAGGATCGCCGAACCGCGGCGCCGACGTATCGGCGCGGCGGGGAGGGCGGCTTTGGCGGAGCGAATGGAGTGGAGGGGGACAGGGGGGAGGGGGTTTGGGGAATATTATTGGCTAGTTGGCCGAAGGGCGGTTGAATCGGATTTGGGGGGAATTTTTGGGTGTGGGTGGGAAGATTTTCACGCGGTGGGCACATGGTCGGTTTCTCCAAGTGCAGTCCCACGTGTCTGTGAAGAGGCAAGCCGAAGCGCGTTCCGTTTGCGTGAGCCGTGTGCAGGACCGAACGTGTGTGGGGTGCAATGCGACCGCGACAGGAGTGCTGTGAGTGTACCGCCTTTTTTCCTTTTAAACTAGGTGCTTCGCCCCCTCAAAATTTTTTTGTTGCTTCGCGCGATCCATCGATACTACTACTAGTAATCCGGTAATCCCGACTAAAACGGCGCGGCCGGGTCTTTTCCCGCGCGATATGCTGGGAGGTTGGCTTAGTTGGGTTTTTTAGGACGAGTAATGCTACACCTACGTAATCCCAGTTACGTAATTAACGTAATGTGAAACGTGTGAGCTGTTGATTGTAGATTGGGGGGAGGGAGGGGCCCACCACCATGAAAATCAGGGGAGGAGAGAGAGAGGCAATTTACGTTAACCCTTTCGTAGGTTCCCGTAGATGTAGAAAGATGTGAAATGCGTGAATGTGTAGTGGACGTACTATTGGAGTGCCTAAGATAATTTGTGTATGTATAGACCCTATGTGTTTATTTTACTTCGCATGTTAGATTTGTCTCGGTTCAATAAAAAGCAGAGTTGGTGATGATGGTGTGCCTGTCATCCTGCAATATAGGCCGTCCGATCTATATCTAACGGATAGGAAGGAAACTATGACAATTTACCCGCACTCCTCTCCACATTTGCAGATAAGGCTTTCCCTCGTTCATCCTTTTCTCCCACAAGATCTTGATCTTCCGTGCAACGCACGGGCATCTTGCTAGTACTCCTACAATATGTATATTATTGTGAAAGTTCATATACACCGGCCGAGATTAATGCAAACACGGCAGATTTTCATTACATTTCGAACTTTTATAGGACAGAAAAATAAAAGAAACCCGACCCTAAACCTATTCTACGGCGGCGACCGACGTCCTCCATCTGCGATCTCTATGTACGGGGGCGGGGTTCAAGACCCGTGAAGTGAAGGTGCGGTCTCCGGCGAGGAAGAGTAGAACACGGGATACGGACCGGCCAGTTGGCACACCATGCCCTGCCGCCTCCCATGCCCTACTCATCCTCGGAGGAGTCCCCGACCTCGGCGGTGCCGGACGTTGGACGGCGGCAAGTAGGACGCATGGCTGACGGTGCTCCCGTCGTCGGCCGCCAGCGTGGCCACCGCTTGTGCGGTCGCGTCCGCGTCCGGCTACGCCGCTATTGCGTCGCGAGAGGCGACTTGAGCGAGGGCGGCGACCTCGAGCTTCATCCCCGAAGACAAGCTCTCCCGCAGAGCGTTCGCACTTGCGGTCATGGCGGATGTGGTGCCAGGTAGGAGGACGATGCGCTATGGTGTGGAGGTTAGCTGGGCGTTGCCGCTTTAAGTAGCGCATTCCGGTGAGGCCAAGCGTCCGGGTGCGTCATTAAGTCGCCGGAGTTGGTTCCTCGGGCACCGAGCCTCTTAACGACGACATACGAACGGACGGCATGAATGCGGGCAGCTGGCGCCGGCTGGGAACGCACCGCGCGACGGCGCGAGGGACGAGGGTTTTGGTGTGCCAGGGTAGTCAGCTGCGGTCGTGGCAACGTTGGAGATGCCCTTTGCTCACATGCGATCCCCGCATGTCATTGAAAAAGCAAGACGACCCGGCATGGTCTCAGGTCCAGAGGATGCAGTTGGCCGCGCTACACCACTCCGCGGACGCGTCGCGGCGCCCCGTGCATCCTCGACGAGCCGGGTGTTGGGGTGTGTTTGGATTGTGGCCAAAGTGCACCTTACCAAAATTTTGGTCATGACCCAAAGATTGGTCTTTGTTTGGATGGTTGCCATTTTTTTGGCATGCCAATGAACTCTAGCCAACTCTAGTTCATTTTTCTTGCCAATGTCGGCCAAATCATGGGCAACCAATACCTCAACCAAAATTTTGGTCATGACCCAAAGATTGGTCTTTGTTTGGATGGTTGCCATTTCTTTGGCATGCCAATGAACTCTAGCCAACTCTAGTTCATTTTTCTTGCCAATGTCGGCCAAATCATGGGCAACCAATACCTCAACCAAAATTTTGGCTACCCAATGCTTTGATGGGGCAACCTTGGGCACAAACCAAACATACCGTTGGTCGTGCCACAGCACTAACGCCACCCTCGGCACACTGAAACCGACCGTGTCTAGCGACGATATGAGCGTGTCGCTCATCGCGGTCGCCGTGTCCAGAGGCGGTGCTGGAGCTGCGCCCCGTTGTTGGCCCCAACGACCCACATGAACGGTTGTCGGTGGCGAGGAGGTCGTGGGCCAGCTCCTCCATTGGACTAGTCTGCGCTACGTCGTCCCGACGGGTGTGCCCCACATGTCGGTTTCCCTGTTTTCCCGGCCATATTCGAGCGTCAGTGCTCCGCGTTGCGCATTAGGCCTTTCACTATGTAGGCCAAGCGAGACAACTTATTGTTTATTTGAGCCGTTCAAGTATAATCATGTGGCGTTTGCTTATTTCTCATTCCTCTCCAACCCTCTTCTCCATCGATCATGTCGCCCTCCAGTCGAGTCCATCCTCCCGCATGCCTCATTTGAACATTCCGCCGAGTATCATTCGCATGTACCCACCCTAGTCCTCTTTCAATAGATCTCCGGACCCCGAGATGAAATCGAGAGGGAACGAGTGGGGGCACGTGATACCTAAGGCGGATTCAAAATTTTGAACCGGTGATCATAGCATCCGCAAATCATATATAAAGGGTATTCAATGTTCGTTTCGTTTTTGAACGTACAATATACTCCCCCTATCCTTTCTAGTTTACATATAAGTTTTATGTGTAGTCAAAGTATCTCTACTTTGATCAAAAAGGTATCAACATTCAACAACGCCCAATCAATATTGTTAGATTCGTACGTACTCCTAGATTTGTACTCGAGATGGTTTCCAATTTGACTATTGACAAGATTAATAGTACATGAGATGTATAATGTGAAAATTATATCATTGGAAACTCCTTTCACATACGAATTTGACCGTATGCTTTGTGTAAGTTGCATGTCATATATTATTACTCTAACATTTGGTCAAAGTTAGCCTCGAAAAACGCATTAGACCCTGTATGCTTTGTGTAAGTTGCATGTCATATATTATTACTCTAACATTTGTGTAAGTTGCATGTCATATATTATTACTCTAACATTTGGTCAAAGTAGTATAGTGGAAGTGGATCCTCTGACGTAGGTATCCCTGCCTTACCCTCCCTTTCGGTCACTTACTGGCGGACCCCATGCTTGCTAGGCCCCGCATGTCAGTTACTCAATGGGTTCGGCCACGTCAGGGGATCCTCATCCGTAGTATACTCCCTCTGTTTTTATTTACTCCGCATAAAACGGAGGGAGTGGTGGTATAATAAATGACGCGGGCGGGGGAGGGGGAGGGACGTCGGTTTGCTCTCAACTGCGGTCCCACAAGCGAGCGAAAACGCAAGACGAAGCGCGTTCCATTCGGTGAGCGACGTGGAGGGTCCAGCGTGCCGGGCTGCAACGCGAACGCGACAAGAGCGATGTACAGTCAAAACCGATTGACCGGTCGTCACCGGAACCACTATTCACACCAGAACCTTCGCTGCTCGGCCTACGCCAGCCACTGCCCTAAAACCACACCAAATCTCCAGCCCATTCCCCCACCTTTCGATCCCCTAGCCCGCATCAAGCGTCCCCTAGTTCGCCGGAAAGCCATGGTGCGCCGCAAGATCACTTACTACAAGATGCTGACGCCGGAGCGCCGCGCAGAAATCGCGGCGGCGGTCGGTGCCACAGACCTCCGTTCCCAAGCTCGCTTTGCGGCGGGCCAATCCCCGAGTTCTCTGGAGCCAAGCTACGAGGAGGAGGAAGCCGATCCAATGTTCATGGCGGAGGTCGCGGCGCAGAAGGCCCCCGATGGGTATGAGACGATGGACGTCGACTTCGTGCCGGCGTCCGAGTCCCCCATGGTGCAGGCGGACCAGCGGTTCAACATGGCGATACTAAAGGAGGACCGGGAGGCAGAGGCTCAACTCGACGCGGAGCGCGCGCATGCCGCTACCATCGAGGCTCTCCTGCAGGCGGAACCGGATGTCGTGGATGTGAACCGGGCGGCGGAGGCTCAACTTGAGGCGGAGCGCGCGGATGCCGCTGCCATTGAGGCCCTCCTGCAGGCGGAACCAGATGTCCTGGACTTGAACCGGGTGGCAGAGGGTCGACTCGACGTAGAGCGCGCGGATGCCGCTCTCATCGACGCCCTCCTGCAGGCGGAACCGGACGTCCTGGACTTGAACCGGGCGGCGGAGGCTCGACTCGACGCGGAGCGCGCGGATGCCGCTGCCATCGAGGCCCTCCTGCAGGCGGAACCAGGCGTCCTCGACTTGAACCGGGCTGTGCTCTCGTCCGTGCAGAGCGCCCGCACGCTCCGCTTGAACGAGTAGCTGGAGGCCGAGGACAACCACGGTGCGGAGACACACGTCGGTAGCGACGGCTGGTTCGCGCCGGCAGCCAAAGACGACGAGGCCGTCTCTTTCCGCGAGTAGTGATAGTTTTTCTTTATGTTGTTGTTTTATGGATCTTTTGCTGTGTAAAAACATATATTTGTTATGCAAGTCGCCTGACTTGGGTCAGTCTACCATCTCAGGCGGTTGGATGAATATCCTACGTCTCCTAACCCTTCTTTCCTTCTTCCTCACCTCTTCTTCTTCCCCAACAGACCACCGCACGGGCCGTACGGATACTCCCCAACATGCGGTTGGATAAACATACTCTATGAACGAAAATTATGTGTCAGCGATAGGATGGCTGAGTTTGGTTTGTTCACATGCGACAGCACGTGTCAGTGAGGGTGCGTTCCCTTGGTTGGGTTTGCGGCGTGCAGGAGCGACTGTGTGAGGGTGCGGTGCGACCGCGGCGTGCAGGAGCGACCGTGTGAGGGTGCGGTGCGACCGCGACAGCCGTGTGCAAGGGTACCTCCTTCGCGTCACCTTGTGTCCAGATCTAAGATGCAACGTGTACCAGATGAATGACTCCAAGTTCGACCACCGTGATGCTAGGTGCAAGCCAAGGAACACTGTTCGAGAGACCCCCCTCATAATTTTCCTACATTGGTCGTTTGATTCATAGGATAGAATGCTATAGGATTTTTTTCCTATGTAATCATGTTTTAATTGGCAATCTAGCATCCACTCCAACTTTTGTTTCACTTCCTTTGTTCCTACGAAGAGAGTACTTGCTCAAAATGATGTGTCGCTGCAAGAGCCGCCTATATTAATTAACCATGCTCTAAAAAGGTGGACCAGCTTTGGCTATAGTAGTACTGTACTAGGTTAGTAGGTGACCTTGCGCTTGGCTCTTCTCCTCTTCCGGAAGTCAAACAATAATTATGGTACTACAGTAATACTTTTGGCAATCTGACACCAAATGGACTGCTGCATGTCCACCGCTTGTAAGCAAAAGTTTCTCCTCGTGCTGCGAGCCACCGTGCACGCGTTGGCGAGGGAGAAGGCGTAGTAAGCAAGCTTCTCGTCGTTCTGTGAGTTGATGGGACACATCAAAGTTATTTATTAGTACTCTCTTCAAAAAGGGCCGACCATGTCCATGGCTACCATCCCGTGCTCTGTCATTGAGTACGTGCACTATTCACGTGCCATCGAGGAGAAAAAATATTGCGTAGTACTAGGTGCCATCGAAGTGCACGACTCACTTACGCACTGCATATCTCCATTTTCTTGCATGACACGCCACCTTGATGCTAGATGTCCCGCGTGTCATGGAGGCATATAGTATGATTTTGTAAAATGGAGGCATATAGATGTCCCGCGTGTCGGCAACAGGATGAACAAAGCTCATGTCTTAAACGAAAGAGTGGAAGAACATAGATTCCAGACGGCCGAGAAGGAGCTACAAACCTCGGGGTGGAGCGTGTGCACTCATAATATTTTATATTATTCAGCGATATAAAATCAACCAAATCTCTCCACGTTCCTATACCATTCTATAGAATGAGAATAACTTTGAACGTAAGCCATTGATCCACTCTATCCAATGGTCATAGTTGGAAAATCCAAACAAAACCAAGCATTGGATCAACTCTTTTTTCCAGATCAACTCTTTTAGCACTTAGATTGTTGCCGCCCTGCCCACCTAGCCCTATAACTAATGCGGCATGAAGTCTTATTTGCATCCAGGAGCTATCCACTCAGATTGTATGTTAAAAAATAAAGGTCGATAACTAATGCGGCAGGAAGTCTTATTTGCATCCAGGAAGTCCTTTACTAGTACTACTAGGAGTACTAGTGCGGTGAGATGGTTTCTCGAAGAAGACGATGGAGAAGCGGAGTCAGCGAAGAGTGAAATGATGGTTGCTTCGTCCGTGCTTTTGTGATTTGACGCCTCACTGCTTTGTGATTTGTGATAGAAGGGACAGTGGAGTAGACTCTGTGCTCTGTACTGTACTACATGCGTCCAAGCATGGGAGAAAGATGAGAGACATTGCATTTTTCTATTCCTTCAATCAATCAATCAGGGAGCTTCGGTTCCATCTTTTTGGCTTTGGCAACACCGTCCACAATGGTTCCCACGATGCCAAAAGCTATTTTCACATTTGGCTACACATTGTGGATGCCCTTAACCGTACCACTTGGTTTTGCTCCTGTGTGCTATCTATACAAATCTCAATTATATTGATCTAAAAAATTATAGAATCAAGATTAGTAAAAAGGAGGTGATTTTGCCACACGGATGGCGGGGGAGGTTTCTTATTTGAGCAACGCTACATCCACGTAATGGTTTACGTAAAGTTACGAACTGATGTGATGTGGGACTATTTGATTGAATTAAAGGAGATGATTAGGCCCACCCCACCTGAAAATCAGGGGGGCATATATAGATTAGATGAAAAGTATACGTAGCAGCTACGTAGCCCTTTGTAAGTCTAGGATTAGGCTTCTTATTTTTGGAGGACGTTGTCCTGGCGGTTTGCTAACATGTGGTCCCACGTGTCAGTGCTTTACCAAGCCGATCCGCATCCCACATGAGGCAGAACAACGGCAGAAGCAACACGTGGTTAAGTTGAAGAAGATGATGGAGAAGCGGATTCAGCAACGAGTGAAATGATGGTTGCTTCGTCCCTCCAACTTAACTGCGGGAAAGGTGCAACTTTGTGATTTGACGCCTCATTGCTCATTACTACGCCGGCGCCATGACTGGGGTGCTTCACCCCGGCTGCTCTGCACTGTATTTCGGTATGGCATGTGGACCCGGTTGCTTGATGTCCCACATGTCGGCCAAAGGGACTAGAAGATTTATGAAAGTGAGTGCTCCACTCTTACAACGGAGGAGTAGACGACACGACAGCCCAGTGAACTGTCAATTGTACTGTATAGTACTATAGTTTTGCTGTTTCGCACGATCCATCGATACAAACCCCATTAAACAGGAAAGGGCCGGATTTTCCCCGCGCGGTAGATGATACTGGCCATACATTTCAAAGGCAATTTTAATGTATGCAAACTGAATAATTATAAGTAACAATATGATATCTAGTAAAACTAAAAACACATATGATTTATTGTGTTAGAGTGTACTAGTAGTGTTGTATTGCATAGTTGTTAGATGTAACATGCGAGAACGTGTAGAGATGTAGTTTTGGAGGGCCTACAGAGAGAAAAGCGTAATACGGTCACCGAACTTCAGAATAAGCTGATTACGGTCACAATATACGTTTTGCGGTGATTATACGGTCACTTGCTCACAGTTCAGCATCGGATTGCACTCTGTTGACCGGCCAAATAGTCTGCGTGGCGCCATGTTGACTAGTTAAATTGACCACGTTCCTTGTGGGTCCCACCTGTCAGTTCGCATAGGCAAAAGGTCAGATAAGCACAAATTTACGCAGGCGCGACAAGGCTCCAACCCGTGCGCGGGAATCACCTAGTTGTGTATGTGTCTGTCAGGGCCTGATGTGTGTGCATGCACGTGTAGGTTGAGCACTTGAGCGTGAGAGTGTGTGTTGGTCGTGTGGTGTACTGGTGTGTGCATGCATGCGTGCGTGTGTGCGTGTGAGTGTTGCATGCGTGCGTGTGAGTGTTGCGTGCGTGCGTGGCTGCGTGTGTACGTGTGAGTGTTGCGTGCGTGCGTGGGTGCATGTGTTTGTGTGAGTGTTGCGTGGATGCAGTTCGTGTGCATGCGTGCGTGTGTGTATAATCACCACACCAGCTCCTGTGTGTTAAAACAGACGGCTCAGCATACCAATACAAGGCCACCTTGTCCGCTGTGCCCGCGGTCATGACTTCAAACCACTGTCCAAATATATTTTTGTCGTTTGTTTATCTTGTGAGAGAAAAGGATGAACGAGGGAAGGCCTTATTTGGAAATGTGGAGAGGTGTGTGGGTACCTTTTTGCAAAATTGCCATAGGTTCTTTCCTATCCGTCAGATATAAATCGGACGGCCTATATTGCAGGATGGCAGGCACACCATCATCACCAACTCTGTTTTTTATAAGAGTGTATTTTATGTATTTTATAAGAGTGTAGATGTAGAGTATATACAAGTCAACAGGTGGGCACGATGGTAGTGAGATAATGTGATGCAACACTAGAGGTGCCACGTGGAGCGTTTAACTGGTCAACTAGTCATGTCATGAGCAAATACAGAGTTGTACGGTGAGCCCGTGACTGTATAATAACCACTAAACGTAAATGGTGACCGTAATGAGTGGATTCTGAAGTCCAATGTACGTATCGTGCTTTCGCTTCAAATACAATGATCGTCATTGCATATATCGCGAGAGAAAGATGAAACATTCGTGAATTTTCCGGGGGCTTACTTTTAGAGGACCTGGAGATAGTTTTGTGTGTATACGTGAAAGGGGCGTACAGGGGGGTATGCGATGGAGAGAGAGATGCTCTTCGTTTCTCTTTATTATGACTAACTTTGTATATAGTATAAAAATATACAAATTCACAGTGCGGGATAAATATCATTGTGGGCACCATGCAATGCAAATTAGTGTTCGTACTCCTCCATATAACTTTGTAATGTTGTATATATGTAGAAACTCTAAAATAATTTTTTGGCCACACTTTATTCAAAAGGAATGTTGTATGCGAAATAAACGTGAAGAGAGGGCTTTTTAGATCAATGGGGTACGTGATGTAACATGTGTGAATGTGTCGTTGATGCATTTGGCGGGGCCTAGAGAGGTATGTGTGTGTATTACGTATTCGAGAGAGGCATGGATAGAGGGGCCGACGGGGGGGCGTGGGAGAGATAGCACGAGAAATGAGAGTGGTCTAGAGAGAGAGAGACGAATATGACGTCACGACAAGAGATTCCATTCCCTTGAGTGTGTATATGCAAGGGGGGAGGGAATAGAGGCACCAGGAGAAATTTTCTGTGTGGGTGGTGTTTGTGTTGGTATGTGTGGGTGTGAGAAGATAATGAGACGTGGGGGCAGAGTGTGTGTCACCGCGTGAGGTCCGGTGGGTCGAGGTGAGGCCCTTCGTTCGGTTCTGTCCTGCGCCAGATTGGTCGGCCCGTGACGCATTTAGGAAGACCCATGGATGACTAGTCGTACAAGACAAAGATAGCAGAATTGTGAAGGACTCTGTGTCCACTGACAAAGCCGGCTAGGATTTGTAACCCTAGGTTCTCGGACTAAGGTAACCCCTTTATCTCTGATATTACTATTCATCCAACCTAACTTTAAGGGGCATCCTACAGAATGCTCTGCTAGAATCATACTCGTCGATTAGGAAGAGAGGTGTGAGACAATGCGTGAGAGACAGGCGTAAAGATAATGTGCGTACATGAGACACGTAGGCAGGTCCATGTATATAGAAAGGGTCGATGAGGATTGTGCGTGTGTATGTTTGCGAGAGGAAGAGTGCTTGTGATAAAGGTTAGTGAAAACAGTTGTAAATGGTTATGAGAGGGAGGGAGGGTTATATCTAGAGCATGTGTGCGAGAAAGACACCTCGGGAGAGAGTGTGTGACCATGTGTGAGAGACCCCCGATGGAGAGTGAAACTACACGTAAAAGACTGCTCTACACATTGATTAAAGATATAAATTGTATCCAAATATTAGGATGGGATCATGATATTTGCAATTCGCGTAAGGAGCGGTCATTGATCCATCAGACATCTAGATTCTATCGAATTTGAGCATGTCTATGTTATTATTCGACACAATTGATCCACATAGTTAGTATTTTGAACTCCAGACAATGCATCGCTTTAGCAATCGAATATAAACATGAGTATAGTTCATGTTGTGTGTGTAAAGCACATTATACATACGAAAGTTACACAATGGACATTACAAATAGCTACCTATGAACTAGCATACATTTGAATTCAACTTAAGGTGGTTTGAAAAAATCGAATTCAACATGAAGTCCATTCAATTATTTGAATTTGATATCATGGCATTTGTAAACCATACCTAAATTATGGGGGCACCAATCTTTGCTCAGATTTGTACATAATAGCATATGTAGTCGTGTACAAAATAAATTCAAATTTAGCTCCTCCATTCCAAAATAATCATAGTTATAGGATTTTCAAGTGTCAAAATTTCAAAAAGAAGCGGATAATTTAATGAGGTTTTCAAACATACTGTAACATCCCAAATTTCCAATTTGGAATGTTATACAATAGATCATCATTGCATAGCATATTTTATTGCATTTTGGCAAATCCTCGATAAATCCTAAGCAACTCAAGGACCCTCGGAGAGAGTTGGGGATTTTCCCGATTTTTCATATTTGATTTTTATCAAATAATAAAACGAGGATTTTGGTTTTAATTATTTTTCTCCCTGAAAAATATTTCATATTAAAATAAATGAGAGGAGAAAATATGACTTCTCCAAAATAATTGAAATATTGGAGGAAAAATATTAAAATCGAATATTGGATTTTATTCGGATTTATTGGCAATTTTAATTGCATTAAAAAAATTGCACGTTTTCAAAACTGCATTTTTGGCCCAAAAAAATGTTCACCTTGTTCTAATTATTTTAATTCGACGGGGAAATTTTGTTTTATCATTTTTGGATATTTATTTATTTTTCTGCGATTTTTTTAGATTCGGCGGAATATTTAAAAAAAAAAACAAACCCGCGCCCGACCGGGCCGAGGCCCAGCCGAGCCAGGCGGCCCACCCCGTCGTCTCCCTCGCTGCCCCGCTCGCCGTACGCCTGCGCCGACGCCGCCCCTCGCCGCACCCGAGCCTCGCCCCGAGCCCCGCCCCAAGCCGAGCCGCCGCCGCCCGAGGAGCTCGCCGCCCGACGCTGTACGCCGCCGCCGACGCCGCACCTCGCTGCACCCGAGCCCCGCCGCCCCACCGCCCTCGCCGAGCCCCGCCGGAGCCCCAAGCCGCCCCCGCCGGAGCCCGTCCCGACGAGGTACCGAGCCGCCGCCTTGCCGGTTTTCTAAAAAAAACCGTTCGTTTTTTTTCTAAACCCTAGATCGGTTTATTTTTTTTTCGGTTTTATTATTTAGTGAACGTTCACCGACCCGTTCGTTTTAGCGAACGTGTTCGTCGGATTTTCGCTGTTAACGAACGTCCGTTCGTTTAACTGTTCGTCAGTTTTCTTTTTCGTCGGATTTTTCCGCGATTATTCCAGATCTCGATTCCTGATCAGATCTTCGTTTTCGTTTAACTTTTCGCTCGTTTATCGGAATCAGGCGATTCAAGCGCCTAGAGTTCGTCTCAAAATTCTCTTTCCGTTTAACCTACTCAAACAAGTTTTTCCTACTGTAAAATTTGACCTAGATCCAGATTAGTAAACGAAGCTTGTTTCTTTCGCCGTTTGACTTTCATTGCTTCGTTCGATTTGATTCTTTTTGCAAACCGGAGTTCTTAAGTTGAACTTTCTGGTTGGATCTTTTATTCGAGTTTTACCTGTGCATTAGATGAGTACTTATTGTTTGCTTGTTTGTTTGCGATAGAGTACCCGGAGTGCGCCGCTTGTTGCTTCGAATCTCTAGGTTTCACGGATCATCAGCAAGGCAAGTAACACTTTGATCATACTTTTCCATACCCAGTTTTATGCATTAGTTTCATCCTCAAACATTGCATGATTAGGATCTAATTAAATTGTGGGTATTGGGAAGTAGTTGAGGTAGTACCTATTACCTGTTTTATTTATCAAACCCTTGGGAGTTACTTCTACGTTTGCTATTATATTGCTATGCTATGCTCGTAGACGTGGATTGGGTTTGAGAGATATCCATGACAGATGTGAGATTATTAATTAATGGTTTACTTAAGGTGGCAACTAAAACTCACATCTGGGTGGATTGAGGTACCTGGGTATTCCAGGATAGCCTGTTTTTCTTTTGGACCGCCACCCAGGTTCAAAGGGATCATGAGATTATTCATGCTAGAAACTTCCGTGTGCAGCCGCAAGCTATTATGGGCTCTAGCATAGTTGATTAAGTTGTGTGAACTCTTACAGTGGTAGACTAGCAGATGTAGGGGATGTAGGTGGAACGGTCTATCACATCGTAAGGTGCAAACACTTCTGAAAGACTGTGTCTCGGTCATCCGTTTCTCAAACATCATGAAGTGCGAGAATCAAGCGGAGGCGATCGAGCCTTGTGGGAAAAGTGCACAAACCTCTGCAGAGTGTATAAACTAATCATGGTTAGCCGTTTCCCCGGTTATGGACAACTTGAGTATCTAGTACTTGGATTATCATGTGAATCTCATCATCATGTTACTTTAATTAATTTTGATGGGTTAATGATGATACTTAATTGGGATTGAGAATGCTGTCAACCATTCTCAATGTTTAACAACCACCATGATAGTTAAATCAAATTTATTCCTTTGCAGTAGGGAAAATTGGCTTTTCGCAAAACTGTAACCATAGAGCTTTCCACCAGCCATATATGCATGTAGTATAGCATTTTTATGTTCATTACTCTCTATGTGTTACATTGCCAGCATATTCCATGTGCTGACCCGTTTTCGGGCTGCAACGTTTCATGTTGCAGACTTTTCAGACGACGAGTAAGGTGCCTTAGGTCGTGGTCTTATACTCAGTGATGCCGTTGGAGTTGATGGACTCACTTATCTTCCAAGCCTTCCGCTGTTATCGTATTAGATGGCCTTAAGCCATATTTATCATACTTATTCTCTTTTGAGATATTCCATGTAATAAGTGTGTGATTGCTACTCTGTCATAAATCCTCCATTTGTACTGTGCATGTCAGCATTACTGATCCAGGGATGACACTGGTGCACAGCAGCACAGACTATTTGAGGTCTGGTCGCTACAAAGGTGGTATCAGAGCACACGCTGACTGTAGGACACGGCCACTAAGCTTAAACCCTAGAACACTTCTCTCTTCTCATTTCTGACCCCTCTCCACTTTCTACTCTTTTAGGAATGGTGGATGCAAGGAGCAAGTTCATGCAACCAGATGAAGATACGCCTTTTGAACGTCACTTGAAGGAAGTCACTAAGTACTTGAACATAGGAATACCAAGCACCACTGGAACCTACAACGCCACATTACCAGAAGAGGAGAGCTGGAAGATTCAAGTTCAAGTTCCAGGAAGGACGTTTGCGCCAGTCACTGAGCCTATAAAATTGGCTTTTGAAGCACCAACCTGGAGTTTAGGGAAGAGCATGGCAGCCCACATCGCTATGGGACGCATTGGAGAAGTCTACCACAGGGAGCTTAAGGATACTATTTATCAGATTTGTGGACGCCGAGACGAGCAATGGGAGATGATTAGCACCAAGAAGGATGGATCAATTGCAGCTTTCATCCAGGAGCAAAACCAACACATTCGTCGCCAGGAGAACCAGATGTGCTCAGACAAGATAGATCTGAAGAAGGCGTTGACAAAGATAAAGGAGCTGGAGGAAGAACTCAAGGCTACACGCGAGGATTATTTGGAGGAAATCGTCGCGCTAGTAGGAAAGAATGACGACCTGGAGAAGAAGATTGGAGTATTCATGGGAAATCCAGTGCCAAAAGCAGGAGATGATGAATGCGCTTGCCCGGATAACTACATCATCATCGACGACACTGACTCGGACCCCAGTGAAGATGACTTTGTTGATGAAGCTGGAGCAGATATCATGGAGTCTTCAACTGATCAGAATTTCTAGTAGACCACCATATCAGTAGTAGTTTTCCCCCATTTATATAGTATAGTTCAAGAACTTTTGTAACGCTAGATAGATCGATTGTATGCCTTGTTTGAATTGATTGAGTGATATTGATTGTATTTGTCTCATGAGCATATGGGTAGTGTTTTCTCTCTAGACCTCATTCTATTCTAAACTCTCATCTTTTCTAACCTATCAGATGCCTCCAAGACGCGACACCGGATTTGTTTTCCCACTGGAGATCACACAGTTGATTCAGCAACAGAATGCCCTGATGCAAGTGTTAGTACAGAACCAAGGCAACAACAACAACAACAACCCACCACCACCACCTGTTGATCACTTAGCCCATTTCCTAAGGCTAAATCCGCCGGTGTTTTCCAGCAGCACCGAGCCGATTGTTGCAGATGATTGGCTCCGCAAAGTTGGAAGGGAGTTGGCCACTGCAGGATGCACAGATGCGGAAAGAGTGCGTTTTGCCGCACATCAGCTTGATGGACCCGCATCATCATGGTGGGAGAATTACACAGCCACACACCCTATTGACTTTGTTACATGGGACCAGTTTCAGCAAGCTTTCCGTACATCCCATGTTTCAGCAGGAGCTATGGCCATGAAGAAGCGTGAGTTTCGCAACCTACGCCAAGGAGGACGCACCGTAGGCCAGTATGTGGAGGATTTCAGTAAGTTAGCATGTTATGCACCAGATGACGTTGCTACAGATGCCGCCAAGCAGGAGAAGTTTCTCGAAGGATTGAATGATGAGCTGAGCATGCAGCTAATGGTAGCAACCTTCAACAACTACCAGGAGTTGGTAGATAGAGCACTCATGATTGAAGGGAAGCAGCAGCAGATTGAGAACCGTAAGAGGAAGTATGGACAAGGGAAGTACAATTCTGGAGCTCAGCAGAAGCCACGTTTTACCCCGAAATCGGGAGGACAGTTTCAGCATACCCATGGAGGAGGTAGTTCGCACAACCATAATGGCTCCAAGAATGGTAATGGGAATGGAGGAAGCAACGGACAGAACCGTAATACCCCATCTACTCCAGCTAAGAGAGACCTGAGCCAAGTCACTTGCTTGAAGTGCCAGAAGACTGGACATTATGCCAATGAATGTCCTGAAGCCCAGAATGGTAATGGAAATGGAAGCTCTGGGAAGAAGCCGAACCCTTTCAATAAAGGACATGTGAACCACGTGAGCGTGGAAGAGGTTGAAGCATAGCCTGATGCAGTAATAGGTAAGTTTATGGTGAAGTCATTTACTGCACTCGTTCTTTTTGATACTGGTGCATCGCATTCATACATATCAAGGGGATTTGTGGATAAGTATAAACTGCCAACCCAAGCCCTTGGGTCACCCATGTTAGTAACCTCGCCAGGAGCAGAGTATATGGCTAGTTCATGGTGTGATCGGTTACCATTAAGGATTGGTAACTACCTGTTTCCCTCAGACCTAATAATATTGGAATCGCAAGCTTTGGATGTGATATTAGGCATGGATTGGTTATCAAAGTATGGAGGGAACATCGATTGTGCCAGTAAGTCGATTTTGCTTACCACCCCAGAAGGAAGAAGGATCAAGTATGTATCCCGGCATGTGCCAAAGAGGACTCAAGTGAATTCCTTATCAGGAGTTGTACAGGAGGAAGTGTCAGTGGTGAAGGATTACCCGGATGTATTTCCAGAAGAGTTGCCAGGCATGCCACCAGATAGAGACATTGAGTTTCTGATTGAACTTTTGCCAGGCACAGGGACAATATCTAAGAGACCGTACAGGATGCCCGCAAAAGATTTGGAGGAAATTATGAAGCAGATTAAGGAGTTATTGGATAAAGGCTATATTCGCCCAAGTTCGTCACCTTGGGGATCGCCCGTACTTCTAGTGGAGAAGAAAGATGGATCGTTGAGGATGGTTGTTGATTACCGTGGATTGAATGAAGTGACCATCAAAAACAAGTACCCACTGCTGATGATCAATGATTTGTTTGACCGCTTACAAGGAGCCAAGGTATTTTCCAAGATCGATCTACGATCAGGATACCATCAGTTAAAGATTCGAGAGCAGGATATACCTAAGATGGCTTTTACCACCAGGTATGGGCTATATGAGTATACCGTTATGTCATTTGGTCTGACTAACGCACCTGCCTATTTCATGAACCTGATGAACAAAGTGTTTATGGAGTTTTTGGATAAGTTCGTCGTGGTGTTCATTGACGATATTTTAGTCTACTCCAAGAATGAAGAAGAGCATAAGGAGCATTTGCGTTTGGTACTTGAGAAGCTCAGAGAACATCAGTTATACGCCAAATTCAGCAATGTGAATTTTGGCTGAAGGAAGTTGGATTCCTCGGACATGTTATATCTGGAGAAGGAATATCAGTCGACCCCGCCAAAGTTGACACAGTAACAAGTTGGGAATCACCCACGTCAGTTGGAGAGATCCGGAGTTTCCTTGGACTTGCTGGATACTACCGGAGGTTCATCAAGAATTTCTCAAAGATTGCAAAACCCATGACTGAGCTATTGAAGAAGGACACCAAGTTCAATTGGACTGAGGAATGTGAAGCTAGTTTCCAAGAGTTGAAGAAACGAATGGTTACATCACCAGTGTTGATTCTGCCAGATCAACGCAAGGATTATGAAGTTTATTGCGACGCTTCTCGTCGAGGACTTGGAGCAGTGCTTATGCAGGAATGAAGAGTTGTTTCATATGCTTCACGGCAACTTAAACCCCATGAGAAGAATTATGCCACGCATGATTTGGAATTAGCAGCCGTAGTGCATGCATTGAAGACATGGAGACATTTTCTCATCGAAAACCATTGTGAGGTGTACACGGATCACAAGAGTTTGAAGTACATTTTCACGCAGAAGGAGTTAAATCTCAGGCAGAGGAGATGGTTGGAGCTTATTAAGGACTATGATATGAGATTGCATTATCACCCAGGGAAGGCTAACGTAGTAGCAGACGCGTTGAGCCGCAAGAGCCATGTCAACACCCTCATGACAGGAGAGTTACCCCAGGAGTTAGCCGAGGATCTTCGCGAGCTATGTTTGGAGATAGTTCCAAGAGGCTATTTAGCGACATTGGAGATTTAGTCTACCTTGATGGAAAAGATCAGAGAAGCTCAGAAGACAGACAAGGAGATTGAAGAGATAAAGGAAAAGATGAGCAAAGGAAAAGCCAAGGGATTTCGTGAGGATGAGCACGATACCTTATGGTTTGAGGACCGCGTTTATGTGCCCAATGATCCGGAGATCAGGAAGTTGATTTTGCAAGAGGCCCATGATTCACCGTATTCGATTCACCCAGGAAATACCAAGATGTATTTGGATTTGAAGGATACTTTCTGGTGGACCGGAATGAAGAAGGACATTGCGGAGTATGTAGCAGTTTGTGATGTATGTCAGAGAGTGAAGGCAGAACATCAGAAGCCAGCAGTATTGCTACAACCATTGCCGATACCCGAATGGAAGTGGGATAAAATAGGCATGGATTTTATCACGGGATTGCCCAGGACTCGTTCAGGCTATGACTCAATATGGGTTGTAGTCGACCGTTTGACGAAAGTAGCTCATTTCATTCCAGTGAAGACCACTTACACCAGTGCTAAGTTGGCAAAGATATACATGACCAGGATCGTATGTTTGCATGGAGTTCCGAGGACCATTGTATCAGACAGAGGAACCCAATTTACCTCGAAATTTTGGAATCAGTTACATGAAACTTTGGGAACCAGGCTAGAATTCAGTACAGCCTTTCACCCACAGACAGATGGACAGACCGAGAGAGTCAATCAGATTTTGGAAGACATGTTGAGAGCTTGTGCACTAGATTATGGATCTAGTTGGGACGACAATTTGCCATATGTAGAGTTCTCTTACAACAACAGTTATCAGACTAGTTTGAAGATGGCCCCTTTCGAAGCTTTGTACGGAAGAAGGTGTAGAACACCATTGTTATGGGACGAAGTTGGAGACCGTCAGTTGTTTGGACCAGATTTGATTAAGGAGTCTGAACAGAAAGTGAGGTTGATTCGCGATAGGCTCAAGGTAGCCCAGTCCAGGCAGAAGGGTTATGCGGATTCTAAACGTAAGGAGACAGTTCACGAAGTCGGAGACAGAGTTTATCTTCGAGTATCACCACTTCGAGGAGTGAAGCGCTTTGGAGTTAAGGGAAAGTTAGCGCCTCGTTTTATCGGACCATACAGAGTTTTGGAA
Source organism: Triticum aestivum (assembly GCF_018294505.1). Lineage (NCBI taxonomy): Eukaryota > Viridiplantae > Streptophyta > Magnoliopsida > Poales > Poaceae > Triticum > Triticum aestivum. The sequence goes on from NC_057808.1 coordinate 127,422,302, forward strand.
CGTATGGGAGAAGTTGCATACAAGCTGGAATTGCCTGAAGGATTGTGAGGAGTTCATGATGTATTTCACGTTTCCCAGTTGAAAGTGCCACACAGAGATGGCTGAGATACCACTGAGAGATACAGTGCCACTGGAAGCGATTCAGCTGGAAAGTGATTTGACCTATGAGGAGAAACCAGTTAAGATTCTTGAGTATGCCAGCCGAGTTACCCGCAGTAAGGTTATCAACTTTTGCAAAGTCCAGTGGAGTCACCATACGGAAGATGAAGCCACCTGGGAGCGAGAGGAAGATCTACGGAAGGACCACTCTCACCTATTTTCTAGCCAACCCGAATCTCGAGGGCGAGATTCATCTTAAGGGGGGTAGGTTTGTAACATCCCAAATTTCCAATTTGGAATGTTATACAATAGTTCATCATTGCATAGCATATTTTATTGCATTTTGGCAAATCCTCGATAAATCCTAAGCAACTCAAGGACCCTCGGAGAGAGTTGGGGATTTTCCCGATTTTTCATATTTGATTTTTATCAAATAATAAAACGAGGATTTTGGTTTTAATTATTTTTCTCTCCGAAAATTATTTCATATTAAAATAAATGAGAGGAGAAAATATGACTTCTCCAAAATAATTGAAATATTGGAGGAAAAATATTAAAATCGAATATTGGATTTTATTCGGATTTATTGGCAATTTTAATTGCATTAAAAAAAATTGCACGTTTTCAAAACTGCATTTTTGGCCAAGAAAAATGTTCACCTTGTTCTAATTATTTTAATTAGACGGGGAAATTTTGTTTTATCATTTTTGGATTTTTATTTATTTTTCTGCGGTTTTTTTAAATTCGGCGGAATATTTTTTCAAAAAAAAACAAACCCGCGCCCGACCGGGCCGAGGCCCAGCCGAGCCAGGCGGCCCACCCCGTCGTCTCCCTCGCCGCCCCGCTCGCCGTACGCCGCCGCCGACGCCGCCCCTCGCCGCTCCCGAGCCCCGCCCCAAGCCGAGCCGCCGCCGGAGCCCGCTGCACCGCCGCCCGAGGAGCTCGCCGCCCGAAGCCGTACGCCGCCGCCCCTCGCCGCACCCGAGCCCCGCCGCCCCACCTCCCTCGCCGAGCCCCGCCGGAGCCCCAAGCCGCCCCCGCCGGAGCCCGTCCCGACGAGGTACCGAGCCGCCGCCGCCTTGCCGGTTTTCTAAAAAAACCGTTCGTTTTTTTAAACCCTAGATCGGTTTATTTTTTTCGGTTTTATTATTTAGTGAACGTTCACCGACCCGTTCGTTTTAGCGAACGTGTTCGTCGGATTTTCGCTGTTAACGAACGCCCGTTCGTTTAACTGTTCGTCAGTTTTCTTTTTCGTCGGATTTTTCCGCGATTATTCCAGATCTCGATTCCTGACTAGATCTTCGTTTTCGTTTAACTTTTCGCTCGTTTATCGGAATCAGGCGATTCAAGCGCCTAGAGTTCGTCTCGAAATTCTCTTTCCGTTTAACCTACTCAAACAAGTTTTTCCTACTGTAAAATTTGACCTAGATCCAGATTAGTAAACGAAGCTTGTTTCTTTCGCCGTTTGACTTTCGTTGCTTCGTTCGATTTGATTCTTTTTGCAAACCGGAGTTCTTAAGTTGAACTTTTTGGTTGGATCTTTTATTCGAGTTTTACCTGTGCATTAGATGAGTACTTATTGTTTGCTTGTTTGTTTGCGATAGAGTACCCGGAGTGCGCCGCTTGTTGCTTCAAATCTCTAGGTTTCACGGATCATCAGCAAGGCAAGTAACACTTTGATCATACTTTTCCATACCCAGTTTTATGCATTAGTTTCATCCTCAAACATTGCATGATTAGGATCTAATTAAATTGTGGGTATTGGGAAGTAGTTGAGGTAGTACCTATTACCTGTTTTATTATCAAACCCTTGGGAGTTACTTCTACGTTTGCTATTATATTGCTATGCTATGCTCGTAGACGTGGATTGGGTTTGAGAGATATCCATGACAGATGTGAGATTTTTAATTAATGGTTTACTTAAGGTGGCAACTAAAACTCACATCTGGGTGGATTGAGGTACCTGGGTATTCCAGGATTTCCTGTTTTTCTTTTGGACCGCCACCCAGGTTCAAAGGGATCATGAGATTATTCATGCTAGAAACTTCCGTGTGTAGCCGCAAGCTATTATGGGCTCTAGCATAGTTGATTAAGTTGTGTGAACTCTTACAGTGGTAGACTAGCAGATGTAGGGGATGTAGGTGGAACGGTCTATCACATCGTAAGGTGCAAACACTTCTGAAAGACTGTGTCTCGGTCATCCGTTTCTCAAACATCATGAAGTGCGAGAATCAAGCGGAGGCGATCGAGTCTTGTGGGAAAAGTGCACAAACCTCTGCAGAGTGTATAAACTAATCATGGTTAGCCGTGTCCCCGGTTATGGACAACTTGAGTATCTAGTACTTGGATTATCATGTGAATCTCATCATCATGTTACTTTAATTAATTTTGATGGGTTAATGATGATACTTAATTGGGATTGAGAATGCTGTCAACCATTCTCAATGTTTAACAACCACCATGATAGTTAAATCAAATTTATTCCTTTGCAGTAGGGAAAAATTGGCTTTTCGCAAAACTGTAACCATAGAGCTTTCCACCAGCCATATATGCATGTAGTATAGCATTTTTATGTTCATTACTCTCTATGTGTTACATTGCCAGCATATTCCATGTGCTGACCCATTTTCGGGCTGCAAAGTTTCATGTTGCAGACTTTTCAGACGACGAGTAAGGTGCCTTAGGTCGTGGTCTTATACTCAGTGATGCCGTTGGAGTTGATGGACTCACTTATCTTCCAAGCCTTCCGCTGTTATCGTATTAGATGGCCTTAAGCCATATTTATCATACTTATTCTCTTTTGAGATATTCCATGTAATAAGTGTGTGATTGCTACTCTGTCATAAATCTCCATTTGTACTATGCATGTCAGCATTACTGATCCAGGGATGACACTGGTGCACAGCAGCACAGACTATTTGAGGTCTGGTCGCTACACATACAAGGTCAAATATAACGTTGTCTATTTAGGTCAATCCTCATAGTTCAAGAGTACTCTAAACATGAATGCTTGTGTTTCAAAATTTCGAACAAAGCGCCAAAAGAGCCTCTACTCGCCCGAAACCACGTGAGACCAATGTTTGGTAGTATAAGGAAATTACTTTTCTAATAACTCCGACCCGTGAAACCTACCGGCCCGACGTCCAAAGGTCTAAACCGGGGTAGGTTTGTAGCTTCATCTAGACGCCACGCAACCGCATCCGAAAAACATTCATACACAATGGCTGCCTAAGCACACATGCGCGCGGCCGAAATCGCTCCCGCCCACTATTTGGGACACCTGGGATTACCATCCTACCCCGACCCGCAGTAGGTCCAAAATTTAAGAGGGGGGCAAAGTTTGTACTTTCCCCAAATTTCAAACAAGCACGTCCCATCTTCTATTCAAAAAAGCCGAAAACAAGCGCGTCCCAGACCGAAACATGGTTCCCCCCACCCGTCCGATTCCCCATTCGTACTCCATGGGCGCCAAAACTACATCTCCACCAGCCGCGAAACCCCGGCGTCCTCCATCCGCCACCCCATCCCACCCATCAACCGCCGGCCTCCTCCATCACGCCGGAGCCGATACCCCGACGTCGTCGTCCACCGCAACCTCAACCGCAGCACCCTCCATGGCTAGTAGTTGAAGCCGAGGCCGAGCCGTCCGTACCCGAGCCAGTTCAACCACACCGTCCTGCGCCTCACCGATGCCGCTCCAACTTCACCACCCTCCACCGCACCGGAGCTGTTCCTGCTATGCCATCCTTCGTCGCCTCGGATCCGCTTCCCCTCCGCCGACATACGGCCACGGCAACTCAGTCAACAATTTGGCCATGGGTTCGTCCAAGCCTGCACCCTCCAGAACATCGGTTTCCCCGGTAAAAAGAAGAAGATCGGCGCGACATGTGGAGGTGACCACACCGGCAACCGAAAAAGGTACTCCTCTTCCCTTATTCGTGCATCTTACGTCTCTGCTTGCACGGTATTCATCCCATAGAAGACACTAGTTGACCGCTTCTTCTTGATACTAGATGTTCCTAGTAACTCGCGATGCACAAGGTTTCTCCTCATATACTATTTCACCTTAGCTAGAGGTCCGTCGCCCCCCTGAATTTCAATTTCTGGCCAGTTGATTCCCAATTAACGAAAGCATTCCCCGGTGTAACAGGCGCTAGTACGCCTATTACGCCGGGGAAGCAGCGCCTTGGTGTTTATCTTAGGGGCGTGTGCGGCCTAGAGCTACTGGCGCCCGATCTGGAGGTCGGCCGAGATTAAAGGGATGGCCTGGGGGGCGCTGCCAAGCACGGCGGTGGTGTGAGGTCGATGGGAGGGCGGGGCGGCGGAGGCAGGGGTCTGGGCCGGTGGTCGCTGGCGGTTCGAGAAAGATCGTCAACAGTGACTAGCGGGAGGTAGACGATGGCCATCTGCCCGTTCCTTATAGATCGGACGGTTCATTAAAAAAATCGACTGACCTATTTATTTTCAGTCGACTGTTATCTTAGATATGACCACATGTGGTGGTGTGCTGGAGGAGTACCTGCATTTCCTATGCTCATATATTACAAAATCATACGGAGTAGAATCTAATTTTGTTTGCCATGCAATGTTGTAGAGCTATCATATGTCTCCTGTCATTTATTTTTCAGCCACCTGCTATCTGCTACTTTTATAGTGCACTAGTTCTGCACACACTTCACCCTTACTCTCACTATTGTGTTTTTATGCAAGGGTATTTCAGACTCTGCTGCCATGAGAGAAGCCAAAAATAAAAGAGAGAAGTCGCTCCAGCTTCGTATGCGGGTAGGCAAGACATGTTACAGCGCTATAAAGGGTGCAGTGTCAGCAGATGGAGACGGTAAACATAGCTCTGGAGTTGATGACCTTGCTCGCAATGAACCACCATCCCAGGTGCTTGCTTTAACTTCGCGGTGTCATATGTGGTTGCATGTTCCATATGGTGTCTAGCTTGTATTCAAAAGGCCGAAGTCGGTAAGATAAGGAATGATATGTTTTTTACATGAACCACCATCCCGTGAGCACCAGAAGACAAATAGCTAGTCAGGGCACTGGCCGAGCCAGTGACAAGCCCAGCAAAGATAGGCATCACCTGGAAGCCAACTAAAAAGCTGCGATGGTGGCGAATCAGCCCGCCTCCCACCAGGCTCTCAGGTCCTAGATGATCATGCTCACCACTCCAGCCGGATGTCTAGCTTGTATTGCTTCCAATTTGGTTAAATTGCATCTGCTTAGCTTACACATTATACCTTTGAATATGACATGCCTTTCTGTTTTTGGTAAATACTAGTACATCTGTGTATTAACCATGTTCTTACATCAAACTAATGTTCTTGTGTATCCCTCATCAATCACTTATGACGAGGCAGGCAGGCAAGGGGACTACTCCTCATTTAAAGAATGCAGCGTCAGCCTCCCGACATGATTCTCAAGAAACAGAAATGCTAGATGAAGATAGTGAACATAGCTCTGTAGTTGATTACATCATTTACCCTACACTAGCATCGCAGGTGCTTGCTCTAACTTGGCAGCGTGATATGTGGTTGCATGTTGCATATGGTGTCTAGATTGTAATTCTTCCAATCTGGTTAAACTGCATGTGCTAGTCTGCTTAGCTTATACATTATACCTGTTAATGTGACATGCCTTCCTGTATTTAGTACATAGTACATCTGTCTATTAAGCATGTCCTTACATAAAACTATTGTTTTTTGTATCCCGCATCAATCAACATGACGAGACACCTTTAGTATATGCAGTGCGATATTAGTTGCATCTTTCATATGATTTATAGCATGCGCTGCTTCTAATTTGTTGAAATTCCATTTATGATGGGACGCTTTTAACTTGGCAGAGTCATATTGGTTGCATCTTTCATGTGGTGTCTAGCCTGCATTGCTTCTTATTTGCTGGAATGGTTTCTGCATAGTTTACACAAATAGTTGTGAACATGCCATGCCGTCCTGTTTCTCGTACATATTCCATCATGGTATCATGTGTTTGCCATACATCAAAGTAGTGATTGTCAGTATCATGCATGAATGAGTTCTGAAGAGAGAATTTTATTGCTTTTTCTTGTCAGTTTTACTTGACAATTCAAAATCAATAAAGCGGAAGGAAGTTAGCAAGGCAGCGGATAAAGGTGCTCCTTCCGAACGGAGGGCCTCTCCTCCACACCCCCAAGATGATTTCCAAGACAACACATGCATAGACACTCAACAAAGCTGTGTTTATGATGAGCATGTCTCCCCTAGTGCAGCATCACCGGTGCTCCCTCTAACTTGGCACTGTTATATGTGGTTGCTTATTATGTGTGATGTGTAGCTTGTATTGCTTCTAATTTTGTTGAATTCCATCTGCTTACTTTACACATTATACTTGAATAAGACACGTGTTCCTGTTTCTAGAACATACAATATCTGTCTATCACACCATGTTCTTACATCAAATTACTACTATTGTGTAACCTACAACAATCACTTATCATAAGACACGTTTGACTTCGGAGTGTGATATAGGTTACATCTCACATTCTTTTCTAGCTTGTACTACTAATTTGTTGAAATGGCACTTATGACGAGACAGTTTTAACTTGGTAGAGTGATATTCGTTGCATCTTTCATATGGTGTCTAGCTTTCATTGCTTCTAATTTGTTGAAATGCCTTCTCCTTAGTTTACACATCATAAGCTATGAATATGCAATGCTGTGAATATGCAATGGCACTAATGACGAGAGACCTCTAACATGGTAGTGTGATGTTGTTTGCATCTTGCATATGATTTATTTCTTGTACTGCTTCACATTTGTTTAAACGCCATTTATGATGAGACACTGTTAACTTGGCAGAGCGATATTTGTAGCATCTTTCATATGGTGTCTACCTTCCATAGCATCGCTTCTAATTTGGTGAAATGCCTTCTTCTTAGTTTACACATCATAGTTCTGGTTATCTCTTCCGTCCTGTTTTTCATACATATTACATCCTCCTATCATGTGGTTGTCTAACATCAAAGCAGTTCATCTGCATCACCCATCAATTTGTTCTGAAGAACTAAATTGTTATTCATTTTTCTTGTCGGCTTGACTTAACATGGCACAGAGAAAGAGGAAGAAACACAGAATGGCAGGGAATGAGTAGCGGATGAATCCTGCAGATTCTGCTGGTACTGATGGTGCAATAGAAGGTCAAAGTCCAGCGGAAAATTCTACAAACACGGCATCCCATGCTACACGAGTTGCAAAAAAAGCCAAACAGAAACAAATAGTTGCCACCAAACAAGCAGAGACAACCCTAGTTCTTGCAACACCTACCACAATACTACCAGCTGCATGACTTACTCGTGCGTCAACTGAGCTAGCAGCACGTTCCCAAGCTCCCTTGCCGCCTGACACTACTTCCCAAGCACTCTTGACACAAGACGAATTGGCAATATCAGATGAACCTTGTGAGCTTCAACAGCAAGAAGGTAGTTGCTGGAGTCAAGTTACAGTTGCATGCTTCTTTATATGTAGTCTCACAGTTTGATGTACACTAACACTTCCTATGTTCGTTGTTGGACTAGCACCTAGGTGCAAGAGGAAACAAACATCAGGGATAATGCTCGATAGGTTAACTAAATCTAGAGGAGGAAGAATGGAGATCCGTTCTGAGGCAGGTTTAAAAAGGCCACGTGATGCTACAGAGTCAGCCAAGTTAGTATTAGAGGTAGCGGTTGCCGTTAGGTGTCATGTACGTATCCTCCCAACATGGATTCAGTACAGGAATGACAAAGACGAAACCCAGTTCAACACCTTCCTCGACCATTTATCTGTAAGTATGGTTATGTATGGAAACTAGTAATATCATCTTGCTCTGTCCCATACTTTCTAGGTTGCTGATAATAAGACTCCCATAATTTTCAACAGATGAGGTTCAAGTTGGATAGCCAAGATGATGCAACCAGACAAGCTTGCACCCATGTTTTCAAGTCTGCTCTACGACAGTATCGGTATAACTTGAGGAAAACTCACTTTGAAGGCAAGGCTAACAGTGAACTTTCCCAAACATCTCTAGTGGAAAATATATCGGATGAAGACTGGAGGGGCCTTGTTAAACACTGGTCTGATCCGAAGTATCAGGTACATTATATATATGTGATCAGATCACATGTTGAAGTCCTATTTACGCATGTGCCACACAAATCTATCTTCTTGTAGGTGAACTGTTCAAAGAACAAGGCCAACTGTACGAAAGTGAAATTCCAACAGACGACAGGATCTCGTAGCTATATTGCACACTGCGAGGCTCTTGTAATTAGCTGCTGTTTCACTCTTTTCGCTGTACCATATTATCAGATCTATATTGACTTGTTTGAAATGCAGAGGAAAGACCACAAGGACCAAAAAGTACCTGAACCAAATGCTGTGGAAATCTTCAAGGACTGTCACACCAGTAAGAAGAAGGGCATGACTACACCAGTCAAAGCCGCTGTTGTAAGTCCTTAATCCTCATGCCTTTTAACTACTACTTACTCTGACTTGTGCCTTGAACTGCATGGTTTGCAGCCAATGTCTATTACTCTTTTCAATTATATACACAATTGTCTTAGTGTATCATTGCACCTTACAAGGTTTAAAAGAGAGGAGTGATGTTCCTTTGATCTTGACCCATAATCTAGTTCCGTGCTGGACTTGCCCACACAATGTTACAATTGCTTGTTTGTCTGTTCTCAGTTGTTTTGTGATATGAATGATGTCATACTATGCTTACCGTATTATAAACTTCGTCTCTTTATCCTTAGCCCTCAATACAATGTGAAGAAATAGACAATACATTAGCGATGGTACATGGTCATATGTTTGGAACCTGGTTTTATTATGTACTTTGCAATAAAATACAACTAATATTTTACATGGGTTCACCAGAATAAGTTCTGTATATAGACCAAAGCTATTTTGTTTGGTTTTGCTGCCTCCTTAATATCTTCTGTGGTACTACTAATGTAAAACCTCAACTTTTCAGCGAGCTATGGAAAAAATGGTGGAACCGCCACCTTCTGAAGGTGGCGAGGCAACTATAACCGCAATGTCAGCTCTTGCTGCAGTGGGTCAGTACCTGTCCACTAACAGTGCCAAAAGCACGTTCCTACGTAATACTGGGTTGGTTGTTAAGGCAATATCGTCCAAACTGCCTCATGATCAAGATATGCAAGCTCAAAGCAATGTTGTATCTGCGCTCCAAACACAAGTCCATTCCCTAACAGAGACCCTTTGTGAAACAAGGAGAAACATTGCTCAATGTCGTCAAAATATGCATGGTTTTGAAACCAGACTATCAGACATTTTCTATGTTGTTCAGGAGCCTAGGGGAAATGAAGGCGAGGGTTATGGTGCTCCATCGAACAATACAACATGAAAACGTAACAGTCAGGTCAAATGAACTGAGCTTCTGAACTTCTGGTGGTGCATTTATCTGCTAGACTGTTAAGTTTTATGCCAACCTTCCTTTTGTTATATAGTTGTAATTTGTTTTGGTGCGATACAAAATTTATTCTTAACGTGCAGCCACCGGCTGAAGAAAACAGCAAGCCATTTTTGTATAGTGTAGGGTGTTCCCTATATTTGCACTGGTGGCGATCTTTGATGCCGAGTGGATGTAATCTGTGCAATCGCCTTAGTAGCCTAGCGTTAGTTTCGGCCTTATTTATTTCCTAGTCTTCTTTTTCCCTGGTTTGCTAGTGGCCGCAACTACCATGGGCCATACACGGGCCACAGGATCCATGGGTCTCCTACGGGCCGTCGATAAATGGGCCTGTAATCGGTGGGCCTCGGGCCGTCGGATAAATGGGTCTACATGGGCCGTAATCGGGCGTAATTGGTATCGGCCTAGCACGGTAACAGGCCGTTAACAGGCCGTAGGACAGCAAAGGCTTAATTCTGTCACAGGCATAACGGGTCATTAATGGGCCAGAATATAGGACGAGCTGGAAACGGCGCAACGGGTTAACAGGCCAGAAACGGGCGACTCTTGCCATGGGCCGAATTTGGCCCATTAGGGTAACAGGCCAGTAACGGGCCGACTCTTGCCATGGGCCGAATTTGGCCCATTAGGGGAACAGGCCAGTAACGGGCCGACTCTTGCCATGGGCCGAATTTGGCCCATTAGGGGAACAGGCCAGTAACGGGCCAGAAGTAATCGAGGGCCGAAAAGGAGCCCAAGAACGTATGGGCCGTCAATAGGCCGAAAGCTAACACGGGCTGGAAACGGGCCGTTAACGGGTAGAAAGAAAATTACTGTTCATTATGGGCTAGAGTCACCGTGGGCCTGTAAAGGGCTGAAAGATACGAAGGCCTCATATGGGCCGAAAGACGTTGTGGGCCATACATGGGCCAAAAGTGAAATGGGCTGGTGTTATATTCGACGGCCCACATGACGTTGTTGGGCCGATTTCCTTTAGGGCCTAACGGGCCGTGAGTTAACGGGCCGTAAAATGGGCTATTTGCGAAGAGACCGTTAACAGGCTTTTCATGGGCCAGCCCGTTAACTTTTGACCAAGTCAAACGGACCGGCTTTGTAAGCTAAATGGGCCAGTGGTGGGCCGTGGCACGTGTCGACATATCATAGGCGCCTATCTGACCCACTGACGAGCTGACACGTGTTTCGTCCGGCCAATAAGAATTTTACACGTGGAAATTTCCCATTGGTCGGGGCTGTTAACGGGTTATCGGATCCAAAACCCGACCCGATAATTTAACGGCGTTCCGTTATGGTGGATGCCACGTGTTGGTCACCCTTGATGAAAGCACTTCAGTAACGCGTGATTTATCGTCATGGAAGTGGACACTTCCGTGATGATAATTTTGGTAATGTCATGGAACACTTCTACGACAGCACATGTATGACTATCTTGATTCTGTCATAAAATCATCATGGATGTACATGCATGACAAAAAATGCGACCTACTGTGACAACTTATCATCACGGAAGTGCATTTTTTTGTAGTGATAGGGATCGCAACAGTTTTCGAGGCTAGATTATTCAACCCAAATTTATAGATTCGACACAAGGGGAGCCAAAGAATATTTGCAACTATTAGGAACTGAGTTGTCAATTCAATCACACCTAAGGATTATTTATCTGCAGCAAAGTGATCAGTAGCACAATAATATGATAGCTTTGATGGTAGTGGTAGCAGCAACAGTAACGGTAACAGTGATAGTAATAGTTCTGTAACAGTGACAATAGTAACAACAGCAGTAGTAACTTAGCAAGATCAATATGTAGGAAAATCATAGGCACTGGATCGGCGATTCGTTGGATGATATTCATCATGTGACAGTTACAACCTAGGGCGATACGACACTAGCTCCAGTTCATAAATATAATGTAGGCATAAATTCCGTAAATAGTCATACATGCTTATGGAAAGAACTTGCATGACATCTTTTGTCCTACCCTCCCGTGGAAGCAGGGTCCTATTGGAAACTAAAGGATATTAAGGCCTCCATTTAATAGAGAATCGGAACAAAGAATTAATACATGGTGAATACATGAACTCCTAAAACTACGGTCATCACTGGGAAGTGTCCCGACTATTGTCACTCCGGGGTTTCCGGATCATAACACGTAGTAGGTGACTATAACTTGCAAGATCGGATCTAGAACATAGATATAATGGTGATAACATAAACGGTTCAGATCTGAAATCATGGCACCCAGGCCCAAAGTGACAAGCATTAAGCGTGGCAAAGTCATAGCAACATCAATCTCAGAACATAATGGATACAAGGGATCAAGCCCTAACAAAACTAACTCGATTACATGATGAATCTCATCCAACTCCTCACCGACCAGCGAACCTACGAAGGAATTACTCATTGCTACCTCTTCAGCATGCGTTGGTTTTCCCTTGAAGAGGAAACGGTGATGCAGCAAAGAAGCGTAAGTATTTCCCTCAGTTTTTGAGAACCAAGGTATCAATCCAGTAGGAGACTACTCGCAAGTCACCTAGTACCTGCACAAACAATCAAGAACCTTGCAACCAACGCGATAAAGGGGTTGTCAATCCCTTCACGGCCACTTGTAAAAGTGAGATCTGATAAAGATAATAAGATAAATACTTTTGGTATTTTTGTTGTATAGATTGGAAAATAAAGATTGCAAATTAAATTAAATATGAAACTAGAATTGTAGATCGGAAACTTATATGATGTAAAGTAGACCCGGGGGCCATAGGTTTCACTAGTGGCTTCTCTCATGATAGCATATATTACGGTGGGTGAACAAATTACTGCCGAGCAATTGATAGAAAAGCCCATAGTTATGAGAATATCTAGGCATGATCATGAATATAGGCGTCACGTCCGTGTCAAGTAGACCGAAACGATTCTGCATCTACTACTATTATTCCACACATCGATCGCTATCCAGCATGCATCTAGAGTATTAAGTTCATAAGAACAGAGTAACGCATTAGACAAGATGACATGATGTAGAGGGATAAACTCAAGCAATATGATATAACCCCCATCTTTTTATCCTCGATGGCAACAATACAATACGTGCCTTGCTGCCCCTACTGTCACTGGGAAAGAACACCGCAAGATTGAACCCAAAGCTAAGCACTTCTCCCATTGCAAGAAATATCAATCTAGTAGGCCAAACTAAACCGATAATTCGAGGAGACTTGCAAAGATATCAAATCATGCATATAAGAATTCAGAGAAGAACCAAATATTATTCATAGATAATCTTGATCATAAACCCACAATTCATCGGGTCTCGGCAAACACACCGCAAATGAGTATTACATCGAATAGATCTCCAAGAGCATCGAGGAGAACTTTGTATTGAGAACCAAAGAGAGAGAAGAAGCCATCTAGCTAATAATTATGGACCCGAAGGTCTGTGGTAAACTACTCACACTTCATCGGAGAGGCTATGGTGTTGATGTAGAAGCCCTCAGTGATCGAATCCCCCTCCGGCAGATCACCGGAAAAGGCCCCAGATGGGATCTCACGGGTACAGAAGGTTGCGGTGGTGGAAAAGTGGTTTCGTGGCTCTCCTCGAAGTTTTTAGGGTACAAGAGTATATATATATATATATATATATATGAAAGAAGTACGTCAGTGGAGCTACGAGGGGCCCACGAGGGTGGGGGCGCGCCTACCCCCCTGGGCACACCCTCCTACCTCGTGGCCGCCTCGTCGCGTCTCTGACTTCCACTCCAAGTCTCCTGGATTGCGTTTGTTCCAAGAAAGATCCTCGCCAAGGTTTAGTTCTGTTTGAATTCTGTTTGTTATTCCTTTTCTACGAAACACTGAAATAGGCAAAAAAAATGGGCAACTGGCACTAGGCCTCCGGTTAATAGGTTAGTCCCAAAAATAATATAAAAGAGCATATTAAAGCGCATTAAACATCGAAAATAGATAATATAATAGCATGGAACGATAAAAAATTATAGATACGTTGGAGACGTATCAGCATCCCCAAGCTTAATTCCTGCTCGTCCTCGAGTAGGTAAATGATAAAAACAGAATTTTTGGTGTGGAATGCTACCTAACATAATTTTCAATGTAATTTTATTTATTCGTGGCATGAATGTTTAGATCCGAAAGATTCAAGACAAAAGTCTGACATAAAAATAATAATACTTCAAGCATACTAACCAAGCAATTATGTCTTCTCAAAATAACATAGCCAAAGAAAGCTCATCCCTACAAAATCATATAGTTTGGCCATGCTTCATTTTCGTCACACAAAATGCTCTCATCATGCACAACCCCGATGACAAGCCAAGCAATTGTTTCATACTTTAGCATTTTCAAACTTTTTCAACTTTCACGCAATATATGAGCGCGAACCATGGACATAGCACTATAGGTGGAATAGAATATGATGATGGAGGTTGTGTGGAGAAGACAAAAAGGGAGAAAGTCTCACATTGACGCGGCTAATCAATGGGCTATGGAGATGCCCATCAATTGATGTCAATGCGAGGGGTAGGGATTGCCATGCAACGGATGCACTAGAGCTATAAATGTATGAAATCTAAACAAAAGAAACTAAGTGGGTGTGCATCCAACTTGCTTGCTCACGAAGACCTAGGGCTTTTTGAGGAAGCCCATCATTGGAATATACAAGCCAAGTTCTATAATGAAAAATTCCCACTAGTATATGAAAGTGACAAAATAAGAGACTCTCTATCATGAAGATCATGGTGCTACTTTGAAGCACAAGTGTGGAAAAAGGATAGTAACATTGCCCCTTCTCTCTTTCTCTCATTTTTTTTGTTTGGGCCTTCTCTTTTTTTATGGCCTCCTTTTTTTAATTTCTATTTTCGTCCGGAGTCTCATCCCGACTTGTGGGGGAATCATAGTCTCCATCATCCTTTCCTCACATGGGACAATGCTCTAATAATGAAGATCATCACACTTTTATTTACTTACAACTAAAGAATTACAACTCGATACTTAGAACAAAATATAACTCTATGTAGGTGCCTCCGGCGGTGTACCGGGATGTGCAATGGATCAAGAGTGACATGTATATAAAAATATGAACGGTGGCTTTGCCACAAATACGATGTCAACTACATGATCATGCAAGGCAATATGACAATGATGAAGCGTGTCATAATAAACGGACCGGTGGAAAGTTGCATGGCAATATATCTCAGAATGGCTATGGAAATGCCATAATAGGTAGGTATGGTGGCTGTTTTGAGGAAGATATAAGGAGGCTTATGTGTGATAGAGCGTATCATATCATGGGGTTTGGATGCACCGGCAAAGTTTGCACCAACTCTCGAGGTGAGAAAGGGCAATGCACGGTACCGAAGAGGCTAGCAATGATGGAAGGGTGAGAGTGCGTATAATCCATGGACTCAACATTAGTCATAAAGAACTCACATACTTATTGCAAAAATCTACAAGTCATCAAAACCAAGCACTACGTGCATGCACCTAGGGGGATTGGTAGGAAAAGACCATCGCTCGTCCCCGACCGCCACTCATAAGGAAGGCAATCAAAGAACACCTCATGCTTCAAATTTGTCACACAACGGTTACCATACGTGCATGCTATGGGACTTGAAAACCTCAACACAAGTATTTCTCAATTTCACAATTAATCAACTAGCATGACTCTAATATCACCATCTTTATATCTCAAAAACAATTATCAAGTATCAAACTTCTCTTAGTATTTAATGCATTCTATATGAAAGTTTTTATTATACCCATCTTGGATGCCTATCATATTAGGACTAATTTTATAGCCAAAGCAAATTACCATGCTGTTCTAAAAGACTCTCAAAATAATATAAGTGAAGCACGAGACATCAATAATTTCTATAAAATAAAACCACCACCGAGCTCAAAAGATATATGTGAAGCACATAGAGTATTCTAATAAATTCCGATTCATGTGTGCCTCTCCCAAAAGGTGTGTACAGCAAGGATGATTGTGGTAAACTA
Source organism: Triticum aestivum (assembly GCF_018294505.1). Taxonomy (NCBI): domain Eukaryota; kingdom Viridiplantae; phylum Streptophyta; class Magnoliopsida; order Poales; family Poaceae; genus Triticum; species Triticum aestivum. The sequence goes on from NC_057808.1 coordinate 127,437,857, forward strand.
AAAAGCAAAGACTCAAATCATACAATACGTTCCAAGCAAAACACATATCACGTGGTGAATAAAAATATAGCCTCAAGTAAAGTTACCGATAGACGAAGACAAAAGAGGGGATGCATTCCGGGGCATCCCCAAGCTTAGGCTTTTGGTTTTCCTTGAATTTTACCTTGGGGTGCCTTGGGCATCCCCAAGCTTAGGCTCTTGCCACTCCTTATTCCACAATCCATCAAATCTTTACCCAAAAACTTGAAAACTTCACAACACAAAACTTAGACATAAAATCTCATGAGCTCCGTTAGTATAAGAAAACAAACCACCACTTTAAGGTACTGTAATGAACTCATTATTTATTTATATTGGTTTTAAACCTCCTGTATTCCAACTTCTCTATGGTTCATACCCCCCGATACTAGCCATAGATTCATCAAAATAAGCAAACAACACACCAAAAACAGAATCTGTCAAAACAGAACAGTCTGTAGTAATCTGCATAAAATAAATACTTCTGGAACTCCAAAAATTCTGAAATAAATTGGCGGACGTGAGGAATTTGTCTATTAATCATATGCAAAAATAATCAACCTAAAAGCACTCTCCAGTAAAAAATGGCATCTAATCTCGTGAGCGCAAAAGTTTCTGTTTTTTATAGCAAGATTGCAAAGACTTCACCCATGTCTTCCCAAAGGTTCTACTTGGCACAAACACTAATTAAACATAGAACCACATCTAAACAGAGTCCAGATGAATTATTTATTACTAAACAGGAACAAAAATAAAATTGGGTTGCCTCCCAACAAGCACTATTGTTTAACGCCCCTAACTAGGCATAAAAACAAGAATAGATCTAGGTATTGTCATCTTTGGTGTGCAATCCATAAGTGGCTATCGTAATAGATTCATAAGGTAATTTAATTTTCTTTCTAGGAAAGTGTTCCATGCCTTTCCTTAACGGAAATTGGAATATAATATTTCCTTCTTTCATATCAATTATTGCACCAATCGTTCTAAGGAAAGGTCTACCAAGAATAATAGGACATGTAGGATTGCAATCTATATCAAGAACAATGAAATCTACGGGTACATAATTCCTATTTGCAAAAATAAGAACATCATTAATCCTCCCAATAGGTTTCTTAATGGTGGAATCCGCAAGGTGCAAATTTAAAGAACAATCATCAAATTCACGGAAACCTAACACATCACACAAAGTTTTGGGAATCGTGGAAACACTAGCACCCAAATCACGTAAAGCATAGCATTCATGATCTTTAATCTTAATTTTAATAGTAGGTTCCCACTCATCATAAAGTTTTCTAGGGATAGAAACTTCTAATTCAAGCTTTTCTTCATAAGATTGCATTAAAGCATCAACGATATGTTTAGTAAAGGCCTTATTTTTATCATAAGCATGAGGAGAATTTAACACGGATTGTAAGAAGGAAATACAATATATCAAAGAGCAATTATCATAATTAAATTCCTTGAAATCCAAAATAGTGGGTTCATTGCTATGTAAAGTTTTGACCTTTTCAATCCCACTTGTATTAATTTTAGCATCAAGATCTAAAAACTCCGAATCATTGGGACGCCTTTTAACTAAAGTTAACTCATCTCCAGTCCCATCCTTATCAAGATTCATATTGGAAAATAAGATTTAATAGGAGACACATCAATCACTTTTATATATTCATCATTATTATCATGAAAACTAGAAGAACACGCTTTCACAAAGCAATCTTTTTTAGCACGCATCCTAGCGGTTCTTTCTTTGCACTCATCAATGGAAATTCTCATGGCTTTGAGAGACTCATTGATGTCATGCTTAGGTGGAATAGATCTAAGTTTCAAAGAATCAACATCAAGAGAAATTCTATCCACGTTCCTAGCCAACTCATCAATCTTAGGTAATTTTTCTTCAAGCAAAGCGCTGAAATTCTTTTGGGAATTCATAAATTCTTTAACACTAGCCTCAAAATCGAAGGGCATCTTATTAAAATTTCCATACGAGTTGTTGTAGGAATTACCATAATTATTAGAGGAATTATTAGGAAACGGCCTAGAATTAAAATTTTCCTCTATACGCATTGTTACCAAAATTGTTCCTACCAACAAAATTCACACCCATAGATTCATTATTATTCTCAATCAAAGTGAACAAAGGTATATCATTAGGATCAGAAGAAACACTCTTATTAGCAAACAATTTCATAAGTTCATCCATCTTTCCACTCAAAACATTTATCTCTTCTCTCACATGAACCTTTTTACTAGTGGATCTTTCGGTATGCCATTGAGAATAATTAACCATAATATTATCTAGGAGTTTAGTAGCTTCTCCTAAAGTGATTTCCATAAAAGTGCCTCCCGCAGCCGAATCTAAAAGATTTCTAGAAGCAAAATTCAATCCGGCATAATTTTTTTGTATAATCATCTATAGATTCAAACCATGTGTAGGGCAATTACGTATCATTAATTTCATCCTCTCCCAAGCTTGTGTAGCATGCTCATGATCAAGTTGCTTAAAATTCGTAATATCGTTTCTAAGAGAGATGATCTTAGCGGGAGGAAAATACTTAGAGATAAAAGCATCTTTGCACTTATTCCATGAATCAATACTATTTTTAGGCAAAGAAGAGAACCAAGTTTTAGCACGATCTCTAAGCGAAAACAGAAATAGCTTCAATTTAGCAATATCATTATCCACATCTTTCTTATTTTGCATATCGCACAAATCAACAAAGTTGTTTAGATGGGTAGCGGCATCTTCACTAGGAAGGCCAGACAATTGATCTTTCATGAAAAGATTCAACAAAGCAGCATTAATTTCACAAGATTCAGCATCAGTAATAGGAGCAATCAAAGTGCTAATAAAATCATTGTTGTTGGTATTGGAAAGGTCACATAATTTAGTATTATCTTGAGCCATCATGACAAACAATCAATCCAACAGACAAGCACACAAGAAGCAAGCGAAAAGAGACGAAAGAAAAAGAGGGCGAATAAAATGACAAAGGTGAAGTGGGGGACAGGAAAACGAGAGGCAAATGACAAATAATGTATGCGAGGGATAAGAGTTTGGGATGGGTACTTGGTATGTCTTGACTTGAGCATAGATCTCCCCGGCAATGGCGCCAGAAATCCTTCTTGCTACCTCTTGAGCATGCGTTGGTTTTCCCTTGAAGAGGAAAGGGTGATGCAGCAAAGTAGCGTAAGTATTTCCCTCAGTTTTTGAGAACCAAGGTATCAATTCGGTAGGCGACTACTCGCAAGTCACCTAGTACCTGCACAAACAATCAAGAACCTTGCAACCAACGCGATAAAGGTGTTGTCAATCCCTTCACGGCCACTTGCAAAAGTGCGATCTGATAAAGATAATAAGATAAATATTTTTGGTATTTTTGTTGTATAGATTGCAAAATAAAGATTGCAAAATAAATTAAATAGGAAACTAGAATTGTAGATCGGAAACTTATATGATGTAAAGTAGACCCGGGGGCCATAGGTTTCACTAGTGGCTTCTCTCATGATAGCATATATTATGGTGGGTGAACAAATTACTGCCGAGCAATTGATAGAAAGGCGCATAGTTATGAGAATATCTAGGCATGATCATGAATATAGGCATCACCTCCGTGTCAAGTAGACTGAAACGATTCTGCATCTACTACTATTACTCCACACATCGACCGCTATCCAGCATGCATCTAGAGTATTAAGTTCATAAGAACAAAGTAACGCATTAGGCAAGATGACATGATGTAGAGGGATAAACTCAAGCAATATGATATAAACCCCATCTGTTTATCCTCGATGGAAACAATACAATACGTGCCTTGCTGCCCCTACTGTCACTGGGAAAGGACACCGCAAGATTGAACCCAAAGCTAAGCACTTCTCCCATTGCGAGAAATATCAATCTAGTAGGCCAAACTAAACCGATAATTCGAAGAGACTTGCAAAGATATCAAATCATGCATATAAGAATTCAGAGAAGAACCAAATATTGTTCATAGATAATCTTGATCATAAACCCACAATTCATCGGATCTCGGCAAACACACCGCAAAAGAATATTACATCGAATAGATCTCCAAGAGCATCGAGGAGAACTTTGTATTGAGAATCAAAGAGAGAGAAGAAGCCATCTAGCTAATAACTATGGACCCGAAGGTCTGTGGTAAACTACTCACACATTATCGGAGAGGCTACGTTGTTGATGTAGAATCCCTCCATGATCGAATCCCCCTCCGGCAGATCGTCGGAAAAGGCCCCAAATGGGACCTCATGGGTACAGAAGGTTGCGGCGGTGGAAAAGTGGTTTCGTGGCTCTCTTGGATGTTTTTAGGGTACAAGGGTATATATATGCGAAAGAAGTACGTCGGTGGAGCTACGAGGGGCCCACGAGGGTGGGGGGTGTGCCCTCTTACCTCGTGGCTGCCTCGTCGTGTCTCTGACCTCCACTCCAAGTCTCCTGGATTGCGTTTGTTCCAAGAAAGATCCTCGTGAAGGTTTCGTTCCGTTTGGATTCCGTTCGATATTCCTTTTCTGCGAACACTGAAATAGGCAAAAAACAGCAACTGGCACTGGGCCTCCAATTAATAGATTAGTCCCAAAAATAATATAAAAGAGCATATTAAAGCCCAATAAACATCCAAAACAGATAATATAATAGCATGGAACAATAAAAAATTATAGATACGTTGGAGACGTATCACTCACTCCCGGTGGGGAGCATCATGTAATTGGCAATGGAGAAGGGTTGGTGATGACGAAGATCAAAGACCCCCCTCCCTGAAGCCCCAAACAGACTCCAGATCTGGCCTCCCGATGAAGAACAAGAGGTGGTGGCGGCTCTGTCTCGTGAAACGTGATAATTCTTCCTCCCTGACTTTTTTTTGGAAATATGTGATTTTATAGCGTCGATTTCAGGCTCTGCGAGGCCACCAGGTGGGGACAACCCACCTGGGCGCGCCTGGAGGGGGACGGGCGCCCTGGTGGGTTGTGCCCACCCAGGTGCCCCCCTCCGGTGGTTCTTGGCTCCAGAAATTCTCTTTTGTTGAATAAAAAATCCATGCAAAGTTCCGTTCCAATCCGAGAACTTTTATTTCTGCAAAAAAACAACAACACCATAGTAGTTATGCTGAAAACAGCATCAGCCTGGGTTAGTTTAATTCAAATCATGCAAATTAGAGTCCAAAACAGGAGGAAAAGCATTAGGAAAAGTAGATACGCCGGAGACGTATCAACTCCCCCAACCTTAAACCTTTGCTTGTCCTCAAGCAATTCAGTTGACAAACTGAAAGTGAAAAAGAAAAACTTTTACGAACTCTTTTGCTCTTGTTTACATAAATAAGCTTAAGTAGCCCCTAGGTTTTCACCAAAGATCATGACTAACCATGTCAACGATAACTCTTAAAAATTATATTAACTCATATCAATGACATAATCAGCTAGCGAGCAATAATAAGATATCTCTAACAACAACACATTATCAAAACAACCATGATATAATATGACAATAGTGGTATCTTGCTAGCCCTTTCTGAGCCCGCAAAACATAAATGCAAAGCACCTCCAAAGTTCAAGCAATGAATAAACATTGTAATTCATGGTAGAAAAGATCCAGTCATGATGCACCCAACATTAGCTACACACAATGCATGAGAATGACAATAGTGCTCTTAGGTTCTGGCACTTATTTGAGAAGGTGATGACACAACATAAAAGTAAATAGACAATCCCTTCACAGAGGGAAGCAGTGATTTGCAGCGATGCAAGAGCTCAAGTTTTTAAAACAGAGGTAAATGAAAATTTGAGAAATGCACCCTCTTGTTTACTTCACGACCATTAGTTATCAGTATCTTCCATGCTAAACACATTAGCGGCGGTTCCCAAGCGATAAAAGTAAAGGTTTACTCCCCCTCCACCAACAATCACACTCCACGGCTTGTCCAAAACAACGGGTGCCGTCCATACCAAGAACAGTCCCGAGGGAGTTTTGTTTAATTATTTGCAATTTGAGTTCGGGACTGGGAATCCCTATTACCGCCCCTCTCATGCAAGGACGAGCGAATAAACACTCATCATGAGAATAACCCGCTTAGCATGGAAGATACCGACTACCTCCTGTCGCTCTATGAACAATCCAGACACACAAAAAGGATATTTATTTGAAGTTGTTAGAGGTGGCACATGCAAATTTACTTAGGACGGCAGGGTAATACCGCATATAGGTAGATATGGTGGACTCATCTGGAATAACTTGGGTTTAAGGTTTTTGATGCACAAGCAGAATTCCCACTTAGTATAGGTGAAGGCTAGCAAATAGGTTGAGAAGCAGACAGCTAGGGAGCGAAGACGGTCATGAACATGCATTATGCATAAGTAACATTGGATACTAGCATGAGTAGGATATGAACACCATGAACATAAATATCATAGAGGCTATGTTGGTTTTGATTCAACTACATGCATGAACATGTGCCAAGTCAAGCCACTCGAACATTCAGAGGAGGATACCATATCATCATACTACATCACAATCATTTTAACACAATGTTGACATCCAAAATAAATCATTATCCACTCCTAGCTACTTATGCATGGCATGAGAAACTATAATCTCTAATTGTCATTGCAAACATGTTTGATCATAATAGGCTAAATCATGGATACTAGGTTAAACATATTTACAAAAACAGAACAAGTTGAGTTCATACCCGTTTCTCTCTGCCACGACCAGTTCATCAAATATCATCATTATTGCCTTTCACTTGCACGACCGAATGATATGAAAATAATAATACTGCAAGAGTGCCGTGAACTAAGCTGGAATCTACAAACATTTTATTCAAAAGGAGAAGACAAGGTAATATGGGCTCTTGTTAGATCAACAATAATGCATATGAAAGCCACTCAACATTTTCATCGTGGTCTTCTCCTCGGTACGACTCAATAAAAAGAAAAGAAATTCAGAGAAACACACTGAAATATTTTTGGAGTTTTTGGTTTTTCTTAAACAAGCAAATAAAAGGGAAAAGCAAAAACGAGAAAAACTATTTACACAGGAAAGCTCCCAACAAGCAAAAGAAGAAAAAGTAAATATTTTTGGGTTTGCTTTTTAGTACTACAACAAACTACACTAGAAAGAAAAATAAAAAAGAAGCAGGAAATATTTTTGTATTTTCTCAAAGTTTTTCAAACACACAAGAAGAAGGCGAGAAAATAAATCTCGCATGGATAATACAATGAATAAGTGTAGACAACGATAATTGAAATGAAATGTGTAAATTAACATGAATGTAATGTCGGCGGGAATACGTACTCCCCCAAGCTTAGGCTTTTGGCCTAACTTGGTAATCACCACTCGAAGAAGCCATGGGGTCCTATGTTGAAGTATTGGGGAGCGGTCACCTGAGGGTCCCACTCCTGAGGCTCCTCCTGCGCTGCAGCCAAATTGTTCCGGTAGGCAACAATGTCCTCATGCATAATCCTATATCCTCCCCTGGCAATAGGATCAAACAAAGTAGGTGCAGGCCATGGAATAATATCACGAGTGTTCACACTGAAAACTATGTTATAAGGAATAGGAATGTCACTATTCTTGCCAGCAATAAACTGGTGGTCTGCCATAGCCTCATGATCTATATAAACCTTGGGTAAAGGATAATCATGCGGGCGTATCTCCGTGTTAAAGTGGCTCGCTAAATGAGTAGCATAAATCCCACCATGTATTTTACCCTTGGATCTGTTAATGTGGAGGCGATGTGCCACAATAGCTCCCAAGCTATAAGTGTTGTCGCCGTAAAGTACACGGCGTAAAACAGCGAAGTCTGGGGCACTGAGTGCACCTATCTTCTCTCTAGCAAGCAAACACTTCGCAATGAATATGGTAAAATAATGCACAACAGGAAAATGTAAGCTAGTGGTGGTGACACTTGACACCCCTCTCTCATCCCCTACGGACAGAGTACGATAAAAGCCTTCGAACTCTGCAGGCCTAGGCTCTACTAAACTCCCATCAGAAGGGATCAAGCATATATTACAAAATTCAGTAAGCGGTATCTGATGGGGTTCAACATATAAGTTAAACTGCACTTCAGGGGGATTATTCCTAGGTAAGAAATGAAAACTTTGCACAAAGGAATTTTTGAGGAGCTGATACTATTCACATTCAGCTGCGATGAATTCGGTGAGGCCGACATTAGCAGCATATTGTGCAAACTCCTGAAGGATTCCGGCCCCTTCCATGAATGGGTTATGCGGCCATTCGCACAGCCGTACTTCCGCCATTCTCCGGGTGTGGAGATCACTGTCAGATGACTCCCCAATAACTCCCTTGGAGTTCTTCTTGGAAGTGAACTTCCTAAAGATACTCATCTTTTTCCTATGACCAAAATTCTAAAAAATTTAGTCCACAAAATTTTTCTCAAGAAAACTTCACAAGATTTGTAGAAACTACTCATGGGTAAGCATAGAGGCCATATCAAGCATTCAAACTACTTAGAACTCTAAGAATTCAACATGCAAGCTCATCTACATCAACGCCAAGAGTAACTAATTATTCAAAATATAAACCGATAAATCAAAAACTAATTGGACCAACGGAGGAGTCACATACCAAGCAACAACCCCCTGAAACAGTTTCGGAAGCGAAGCTTTGAGCAAAGAGATTGAAATCCGCGGGTTCGGGAGCAAGAACATGAGAGAGAGAGAGCAATGGTGATTTTTTTGGAGGAAGGTGGTGGTGTGGGATGAAGAGATAAGTGAGGGGGGCCATGATACGTCTCCAATGTATCTATAATTTTTGATTGTTCCATGCTATTATATTACCTATTTTGGATGTTTTATATGAATTATTATGCTATTTTATATTATTTTTGGGACTAACCTATTAACCTAGAGCCCAGTGCTATTCCTGTTTTTTCCTTGTTTTAGAGTTTCGCAGAAAAGGAATATGAAACGGAGTCCAAACGGAATGAAACTTTCGCGATGATTTTTCTTGGACCAGAAGACATCCAGAGGACTTGGAGTACACGTCAGAGAAGCCACGAGGCGGCCACAAGGACGGAGTGCGCGCCCAGAGGGTACGGTGTGCCCCCGCCCCTTGTGGGCCCCTCTTGACTCCACCGACCTATTTCTTCTGCCTATATATTCTCAAATATTCCAAAACCAATGAGGAGAACCACGCAAAAACTTTTCCACCGCCGCAACCTTCTGTACCCGTGAGATCCCATCTAGGGGCCTTTTCCGGCATCCTACCGGAGGGGGATTCGATCATGGAGGGCTTCTACATCAACACCATTGCCTCTCCGATGAAGCGTGAGTATTTTACCACAGACCTACGGGTCCATAGCTATTAGATAGATGGCTTCTTCTCTCTCTTTGATTCTCAATACCATGTTCTCCTCGATGTTCTTGGAGATCTATTCGATGTAATACTCTTTTTGCAGTAAGTTTGCCGAGATCCGATGAATTGTGGATTTATGATCAACGTATCTATGAATATTATTTGAATCTCCTCTGAATTCTTATATGCATGATTTGATATCTTTGCAAGTGTCTTCGAACTATCGATTTGGTTTGGCCAACTAGATTGGGTTTTCTTGCAATGGGAGAAGTGCTCAGCTTTGGGTTCAATCTTACGGTGCTTAATCCCAGTGACAGAAGGGGAACCGACATGTATTGTATTGTTGCCATTGAGGATAACAAGATGGGGTTTTCATCATATTGCTTGAGTTTATCCCGCTACATCATGTCATCTTACTTAATGCGTTACTCTGTTCTATGAACTTAATATTCTAGATGCAGGCAGGAGTCGTTCGATGTGTGGAGTAATAGTAGTAGATGCAGGCAGGAGTCGGTCTACTTGAGACGGACGTGATGCCTATATTCAGGATCATTGCCTTAGATATCGTCATAACTTTGCGCTTTTCTAGCAATTGCTCGATAGTAATTTGTTCACCCACCATAATATTTTCCATCTTGAGAGAATCCTCTAGTGAAACCTATGGCCCCCGGGTCTACTTTCATTCATATAAGTTTCCGATCTACAATTTTATTTTCCTATTTACTTCCTTTGAAATCTTTTACTTCCCGTTCCATAAACCAAAAATACCAAAAATATTACTTTACCGTTTATCCATCTATTAGATCTTCCTTTACTGTCTAGGAAGAATTTCTGGCGCCGTTGCTGGGGAGATCTACGCCAAGCCAAGACATACCAAGTACCCTTCATAAACTCTCATTTTTCGCATTACATTATTTGCCATTCGCCTCTCGTTTTCCTCTCCCCCACTTCTAAAATGATTTTTGAAAAGATTCGCCTTTTCTTCGCCCCTCTTCCGTTCGTCTTCCTCACTTCCTTCTTGTGTGGTTGTGTGTTGGATTGCTTGCTTTGTTGCGATGACTCAAGAGAATACCAAATTGTGTGACTTTTCCAATACCAACAACAATGATTTTATTAGTACTCTGATTGCTCCCACTACTAATGCGGAATCTTGTGAAATTAATACCGCTTTGCTGAATCTTGTTATGAAAGATCAATTTTCCGGCCTTCCCAATGAAGATGCCGCATCCCATCTAAACAACTTCGTTGATTTGTGTGATATGCAATAGAAAAAAGATGTGGATAATGATATTGTTAAATTGAAGCTATTTCCGTTCTCACTTAGAGATCATGCTAGAACTTGGTTTTCATCTTTGCCTAAAAATAGTATTGATTCTTGGAATAAGTGCAAAGATGCTTTTATTTCCAAGTATTTTCCTCCCGCTATAATCATCTCCCTTAGGAATGATATTATGAACTTTAAGCAACTTGATCATGAACATGTTGCACAATCTTGGGAGAGGATGAAATTGATGATACGAAATTGCCCTACACATGGTTTGAATTTGTGGATGATTATACAAATTTTTATGCCGGATTGAATTTTGCTTCTAGAAATCGTTTAGATTCATCCACGGGAGGTACTTTCATGGAAATTACTTTAGGAGAAGCTACTAAACTCCTAGATAATATTATGGTTAATTATTCTCACTGGCATACCGAAAGATCTTCCACTAGTAAAAAAAAGTGCATGCAATTGAAGAGATTAATGTTTTGTGTGAAAAGATGGATGAACTTATGAAATTATTTGCTAGAAAGAGTGCTCCTATTGATCCTAATGATATGCCTTTGTCTACTTTGATAAGAATAATAATGAATCTACGGATGTGAATTTTGTTGGTAGGAACAATTTTGGTAATAACGCTTATAGAGGTAATTCTAATCCTAGGACGTTTCCTAGTAATTCCTCTAATAATTATGGTAATTCCTAAAACAATTCTTATGGAAATTATAATAAGATGCCCTCTGAAATTTGAGAATAGTGTTAAAGAATTTATGAGTTTGCAAAAGAATTTCAATGCTGTGATTGAATTTTTTTTTCCTTAAGATTGATGATTTGGCTAGGAATGTTGATAGAATTTCTCTTGATGTTGATTCTTTGAAACTTAGATCTATTCCACCCAAGCATGATATCATTGAGTATCTCAAAGCTATGAGAATTTCCATTGATGAGTGCAAGGAAAGAACCACTAAGATGCATGCTAAAAAAGATTGGTTTATAAAAGCGTGTTCTTCTAGCTTCCGTGAGAATAATGATGAAGATCTTAAAGTGATTGAGGTGACTCCTATTGAATATTTGTTTTCCAATATAAATTTAGATAAATATGGGACTATAGATGAGTCAACTTTAGTTAGAAGGCGTCCCAATGATTCGGAGTTTTTAGATCTTGATGCAAAAATTAATAAAAGTGGGATTGGAGAGGTCAAAACTTTAGGTAGCAATGAACCCACTCTTTTGGATTTCAAGGAATTTAATTATGATAATTGTTCTTTAATAGATTGTATTTCCTTGTTGCAATCCGTGTTGAATTCTCCTCATGCGTATGATCAAAACAAAGCTTTTACTGAACATATCGTTGATGCCATGATGCAATCTTTTGAAGAAAAGCTTGAATTTGAAGTTTCTATCCATAGAAAACTTCATGATGAGTGGGAACCTACTATT